>NW_027469194.1:0-300000 GCF_051020765.1 Lasioglossum baleicum | reverse complement strand
GTCGGAAAGAGTTTCATTTCGATTGCCCCCATTGGAGATGGAAGAAATCGAGTCGTACTCTTCCGACTTTTCTAATTCCGGGTATCATCCCGACGCATTCGGTAACCATCCCGACCTTTCTAATTCCGGGAACCATCCCGACGTATTCGGTAACCATCCCGACCATTCTACTTCCGGGTATCATCCCGACGTATTCGGTAACCATCCCGACATTACTAACTCCGGTAACCAGCCCGATTCTTATTCTAACTCCGGTAACCAGCCCGATTCTTATGCTAACTCCGGTAACCAGCCCGATCATTATACTAACTCCGGTAACCAGCCCGATTCTTATACTAACTCCGGTAACCAGCCCGATTCTTATACTAACTCCGGTAACCATCCCGACGTATTCGGTAACCATCCCGACAATTTTAATCCAGAGTCCAAAGAAGACTCCCGCGAATTCAAACCTATGAAGGTTTATTCTACAAGCTCCGGTATCAAGCCCGATTGTTTCTATTCCGAGTCTAGGTTGAAAGGAAATGTCCCCGCCTTTGATTCTCTAAAGACGACAGAACGTCTACATAAAATAAAGCATAAAACTCTACCTCGTATAGACCGAGCATACGAGTCGATCATAAAAGATCATCCCGCGATAATTTCTAAATCAGAGTCAAAGAGAGTCTATATTTCATTTCAAAAACCTACCTCTGATTTTTCGCCGGAACATGATCTCTTCCAGTCTCAACGGTCAAGTATCCGTGCACCGCAAAGCGATTTCCATCCATCTAGGAATTATACGTCTGTAAAATACGCGTCAACAAAAAGGAGAAACAAATTTCGTATTATACTATACCTTTGCAATAACCCGCGAACAATGATTGTAGCGTCTCCTGCGATTTGCGATAAGAATCCCTCCCAGGAGATTTCATTACAGTCCTCCGCTGACGCGAAATTAGAATCCGCGATAATCACGCGTCCGGTCAACACCGATAAGCGAGCGAAATCCGAAACCCAGCGTCGACAGAATCTCCTTCCATCGCCGGAAGATACAGAACAAACGACAGCAGCACTTCGAAGAAGTTCCTACAGCCAGAATCCCAGCCTGTTCCCAGCCGCCTACCACATCGTGTCCAGTATCCACAAACACAATCAACATGTGCGGACACTTACAACCGGCGAGACCATCGGCGAACAAAGCCGGAGACTTCATCTACAGATACCAGGGAATATTCTGCTACAATGGCAGACACAGAATCTCCCTAAATGGCAGAGAACTATGCCTTGCCTGCAGCCTCACTGCGGTAGTCAGGAGGGTCATCGTATACACGCACGTTCTTACAAGGAAAAGGAAGAACGCATGCGACGCGTGTACAAAACCCATATTGAGGGAAACCCCAATATTGGAATGCATCCACTGCAGCTTCCTCCTCGCACTGGATCGGGCAGCAACAGACACTGCCAGAATAAGAAGAGAAAGAGGCGAAATTCTCACGGACGACGAAGAAGAGGACGAAAACTCAAGCACCTCTTCCTCGGACGAAGACACCAATACTCAAGCAAATTAGAGATGCAGAGTGTTTGTGCCAAAGCCGTAATCTCGTCACCTGAGACAAAAGTGACAGTGACACCAGTGATTTCCCCACCCACCCAAAACCCAACTATGCAAAATGAACAAAGCGAAATAAGTTGCATAAAACCAGCCCCAGCCCCACGTGCCGACACCGATAACATTTCAGTGCGACCAGTGTTTCGTACAAATATAGGAAATACTCGCCGAGAACTGTGCTCCCTGCGCGGAGTACCCCCGGACGATACGTCGCATGAATGAGTGTGATATCGAGTGTTGAGCGAGAAATTTCTCCCTTGTAAGAAATTTCTTTTCCGCGTTGGGAGGTGTTACGTCGTCCGATGTACGACGTTGGCCTTGTACACACACCATGTATACAAGGTCTGATCTGCATAAGATCCACACACCGTCCCCTAGACATAAGAGCATAGTATTAAGATTTCATTATTCTATTGTTCTAATCCTTATCTCCGTCTCTACCCATCACCATAACTTCACCTTGATCAACACCTTACCTCAGTTTCAACCCATCACCACGACACATAATGCAATAAAGTATTGCATCACTCTGGAAGCATCTAGAAGCTTCTAGAAACGTCGAGAAGTCCAAAGACTGCTGCATCAGCAGTCCCACGCTCGTAGAGGGCAATAGGACAGCCACGAGACTGCAGCGTCAGCAGAAATGCACGTGCAGTCCCCGGGAGCGAAGACGCTGCTGCGTCAGCGGTTCTCCCACTCCGACGACTGAAGAACAAAGAGACTGCAGCGTCAGCTATCCCCACTCCGAACGAAGGAGGCAAGGCAGAGCGGACGCTTGCGTCAGTCCGCCTCCATCTCGCGACTCGAGCAGTCCGCCTTCAGCCAGCGACTCGCACAGACGTGCCTACCTGGCCTCAGCCGCCAGTCCGGCTTCAAGAGCAGACGTGTTCAGTCTAGCTCCGCGAAAGTGAAGTGTGTCGATCCTTCACTCCTAATTCCAATTCCAATTCCAACTCTAACTCAACTCAACTCAAGTCCTAATTCTCATACATTATTCCTATAACATATTACAATATCCATTATTCATTAATCCAATTACTACTCCTATTATAACACTACTTACATATTGTATACCAGTGTACTTACCAGTTCTTATTTAATATATTGTTGTTATACCAGTGCTTCGATCTTGTTATTCTTGTGTTAGTTCAACACCATCTTCCAATTCAGTTCTTGCATCGAATATATTAAACTCGTGACATATCCGGACTTGGTCTAAAGTGCGCAGTGGAAACGCTGAGCCGCCAATAAGGAATTTGAAGCGAGTCATAGAGAAGTTCTCGTGCCACGTCTAGAATTGGTCTAAAGAGCGCAGTGGAAACGCTGAGCCGCCACTATAGACGTGAAGCGAGTTAACTACCAAAAAGGTTAATAACAAGTGGAAGTTCATTTTCATTATATTATTAATATTCCATCATTACTATTCCTTACCCATGCGACGCCCACGTCGAGCGGGACGCAAGTATCAACTTGCTAAATTGAGACGCGCGTTGAGAAATAAAGCGGTGCTCGATCTAAACATTGCCACTACCGAGTGGACAGAACTTCTGGGAACCACCGAGCACATTCCGTGTGACGCGTCCGATTACGTTTCTGTATACGGTTGCCCTTGCAACCCTCCTAAAGAGGTCAACCACGCGGACCTCTCGCGAGCTCCGACGCCAGTTCTACATCCGGTCGATTGTCCAGAGGTGATCGACATAGCCGACGACGACGACAGCCGAGACACGATCATCGTTCCCAGGGTCCGTTGCCGAATCATCCGTGACGTTCCTCTGCCAGCTCATCAACGTGTCGTCTTGCGGCCAGCATCCAAGGCCACTAACGTCGTCCCGAACCGAGCAGCAGCAACTCTGCCAGATCTTCCCCACCTCGAGGACATCTGTATAGAAGATCCGATGTACGACACCTACTGTCAGTACCGCCAGTTCCTGCTGCAACAATATTATTAGGCGTTAATACAACATTGCGGTGAGTCGTATAATATCTTGTATAATTGTTGAATCCTGTAAACTCACCGTTCTCGTTGCATCCTCTCGCGCGCGATTCTTGTCGGGACACTCCTTGTAACCGCGTCGGACGTTCTTTTCTTGACTGCATCCATAGCAATATCGGTTGTCCTAGTGCATATGACAGCCCGCGGCTGTCTCGGCACGAAAGACCACTCCTCATTTTAATCATAATATCTCAACCGTCCGTCTGTCACTGTTCTCTTTTCTCTCTCCTGGTACCTGTAACAAAAACACAGTGACGGACGTGACATTACGTCGTCCGATGTACGACGTTGGCCTTGTACATACACTATGTATTCAAGGTCTGATCTGCATAAGATCCACACACCGTCCCCTAGACATAAGAGCATAGTATTAAGATCTCATTATTCTATTGTTCTAATCCTTATCTCCGTCTCTACCCATCACCATAACTTCACCTTGATCAACACCTTACCTCAGTTTCGACCCATCACCACGACACATAATGCAATAAAGTATTGCATCACTCTGGAAGCATCTAGAAGCTTCTAGAAACGTCGAGAAGTCCAAAGACTGCTGCATCAGCAGTCCCACGCTCGTAGAGGGCAATAGTGTCACGTCCGTCACTGTGTTTTTGTTACAGGTACCAGGAGAGAGAAAAGAGAACAGTGACAGACGGACGGTTGAGATATTATGATTAAAATGAGGAGTGGTCTTTCGTGCCGAGACAGCCGCGGGCTGTCATATGCACTAGGACAACCGATATTGCTATGGATGCAGTCAAGAAAAGAACGTCCGACGCGGTTACAAGAAGTGTCCCGACAAGAA
This sequence comes from Lasioglossum baleicum, assembly GCF_051020765.1. Lineage (NCBI taxonomy): Eukaryota > Metazoa > Arthropoda > Insecta > Hymenoptera > Halictidae > Lasioglossum > Lasioglossum baleicum. Next base: position 295,608 of record NW_027469194.1, on the reverse strand, counting down.
TCGCGCGCGAGAGGATGCAACGAGAACGGTGAGTTTACAGGATTCAACAATTATACAAGATATTATACGACCCACCGCAATGTTGTATTAACGCCTAATAATATTGTTGCAGCAGGAACTGGCGGTACTGACAGTAGGTGTCGTACATCGGATCTTCTATACAGATGTCCTCGAGGTGGGGAAGATCCGGCAGAGTTGCTGCTGCTCGGTTCGGGACGACGTTAGTGGCCTTGGATGCTGGCCGCAAGACGACACGTTGATGAGCTGGCAGAGGAACGTCACGGATGATTCGGCAAAGGACCCTGGGAACGATGATCGTGTCTCGGCTGTCGTCGTCGTCGGCTATGTCGATCACCTCTGGACAATCGACCGGATGTAGAACTGGCGTCGGAGCTCGCGAGAGGTCCGCGTGGTTGACCTCTTTAGGAGGGTTGCAAGGGCAACCGTATACAGAAACGTAATCGGACGCGTCACACGGAATGTGCTCGGTGGTTCCCAGAAGTTCTGTCCACTCGGTAGTGGCAATGATTTGATCGAGCACCGCTTTATTTCTCAACGCGCGTCTCAATTTAGCAAGTTGATACTTGCGTCCCGCTCGACGTGGGCGTCGCATGGGTAAGGAATAGTAATGATGGAATATTAATAATATAATGAAAATGAACTTCCACTTGTTATTAACCTTTTTGGTAGTTAACTCGCTTCACGTCTATAGTGGCGGCTCAGCGTTTCCACTGCGCACTTTAGACCAATTCTAGACGTGGCACGAGAACTTCTCTATGACTCGCTTCAAATTCCTTATTGGCGGCTCAGCGTTTCCACTGCGCACTTTAGACCAAGTCCGGATATGTCACGAGTTTAATATATTCGATGCAAGAACTGAATTGGAAGATGGTGTTGAACTAACACAAGAATAACAAGATCGAAGCACTGGTATAACAACGATATATTAAATAAGAACTGGTAAGTACACTGGTATACAATATGTAAGTAGTATTATAATAGGAGTAGTAATTGGATTAATGAATAATGGATATTGTAATATGTTATAGGATTAATGTATGAGAATTAGGACTTGAGTTGAGTTGAGTTAGAGTTGGAATTGGAATTGGAATTAGGAGTGAAGGATCGACACACTTCACTTTCGCGGAGCTAGACTGAACACGTCTGCTCTTGAAGTCGGAAGAAGCCGGACTGGCGGCTGAGGCCAGGTAGGCACGTCTGTGCGAGTCGCTGGCTGAAGGCGGACTGCTCGAGTCGCGAGATGGAGGCGGACTGACGCAAGCGTCCGCTCTGCCTTGCCTCCTTCGTTCGGAGTGGGGATAGCTGACGCTGCAGTCTCTTTGTTCTTCAGTCGTCGGAGTGGGAGAACCGCTGACGCAGCAGCGTCTTCGCTCCCGGGGACTGCACGTGCATTTCTGCTGACGCTGCAGTCTCGTGGCTGTCCTATTGCCCTCTACGAGCGTGGGACTGCTGATGCAGCAGTCCTTGGACTTCTCGACGTTTCTAGAAGCTTCTAGATGCTTCCAGAGTGATGCAATACTTTATTGCATTATGTGTCGTGGTGATGGGTTGAAACTGAGGTAAGGTGTTGATCAAGGTGAAGTTATGGTAATGGGTAGAGACGGAGATAAGGAGTAGAACAATACAATATATGAGATCTTAATATTATGTTCTTATGTCTAGGGGACGGTGTGTGGATCTTATGCAGATCAGACCTTGAATACATAATGTATGTACAAGGCCAACGTCGTACATCGGACGACGTAACACCTCCCAACGCGGAAAAGAAATTTCTTACAAGGAAGAAATTTCTCGCTCAACACTCGATCACACACTCATTCATGCGACGCATCGTCCGGAGGTACTCCGCGCAGGGAGCACAGTTCTCGGCGAGTATTTCCTATATTTATACGAAACACTGGTCGCACTGAAATGTTGTCGGTGTCGGCACGTGGGGCTGGGGCTGGTTTTGTAATGTCCGACAAGTCGTATTCGCAATGTTCATTATTCGACTGTCTTTTCTCGGGGTTTAGGGTGGGTGGGGAATCACTTTGTTCACTAACACTTTTGTCTTTTCTGATCTGCGTCCAGATGAGTGTCACGTTTCGCTGACGCGGGGTTTGCGTTGGATTATTCGGCGCACGCTTGAGTTTGTTTGCATGTACAATCTTAAAATGGTTCCCTACTTTAATTTTCACATTGTTTGAGTCTAAGATGTCGCAGATTTCATGTGGACCCGTATATTGCGCATCGAATTTGCCCTTGCAGGGTTCTTTGAGTAGGAATACTTGTTCTATATCTTCCGGTGGTCGAAGGAGATTTTGCCGATGCTGGGCTTCGAATTTCGCTCGCTTATTCCCATAGGGGTATCCGTTATCGCGAGGGTACTCGGATTTATATTTCTTTCTTGCTGACGCGTATTTCGCTGTAGCGCAGAGATTAATTTTATCGTATTCGTTTCGCTTCGCATGGCAACGTGCAGATGGAAGTTGAAAGGAATCGAGTTTCTGTGGATCATCAAAGATATGATTTCGAAGTAAGTTATGAAGTTCTTTTACTTTGGAGGCTTTAATATCCTTCTCTGGTTTAGAACTGTCACTGGATTTATCGTGCAGTATAGAACAGACCTGCTTACATATGGGTCTTGAAGATCTTTGATTGTCGTAGGAATGGAGTTGGTCTTGGAATTGATCGGGCTGGTTACCGGAGTTAGAATAAGGATCGGGCTGGTTACCGGAGTTAGTATGAGAATCGGGCTGGTTACCGGAGTTAGTATAAGAATCGGGCTGGTTACCGGAGTTAGTATAAGAATCGGGCTGGTTACCGGAGTTAGTAATGTCGGGATGGTTACCGGAGTTAGTATTGTCGGGATGGTTACCGAATGCGTCGGGATGATACCCGGAATTAGAAAGGTCGGGATGGTTACCGAATGCGTCGGGATATTTCCCGGAATTAGAAAGGTCGGGATGGTTACCGAATACGTCGGGATGATACCCGGAATTAGAAAGGTCGGGATGGTTACCGAATGCGTCGGGATAGTACCCGGAATTAGAAAGGTCGGAAGAGTACGACTCGATTTCTTCCATCTCCAATGGGGGCAATCGAAATGAAACTCTTTCCGATGAGGTGTTAAAACACCGGAGGCTCGCTTTGCCTTTACGATTGGTGACAACGCAGTCACCCAGGAATACATCTGGCGCTACATTAACACGGCGGATATATCCCTGTTTAGGTCCTTCGACGTCGACCGCTATGCACGCAACGGTACGAGGTTCGAGGACGAATTCTTCGGATTTCGGAGGAGTCTTTGTTCGGACTCGATCCTCACGCTCCACGATCCGACTTCTCGCAGTGTACTCCGATATCTCTCGAGTCTCCTTCGATTCCGGCCGGCTTTTCACGGCGTTTTTCTCTAGGGAGTACTCGATCGAATCCCGAGGAGGCATTGAAATAACCTCCGTCACCGGAGCTCTGCAAGGTCTGACCGCGGGTGCACGAGGATTTGAGGAAGACACTCGAACGTTCCCTGCCGAATGTTCCTCACGCTTGGCGGCTGGAGTTTTAACGAGATCGTTGGTCATAGACGAAGGCATTGAAATAACCTCTGCTGCCAATTTATCGCGAGGCTCAGCCGTGGGCGCGCAAGGGTTCGAGAAGGGAACCCGAATGTTTCCTATCATAATGTATTCGTTCGCAAAGGAGATCTCGGCTCCTGTTCTGAAGAAAGGAGAACCGAGGATTCCATCGATGTTAATTGGGAAGCTTTCTTCCAAGACATGAAATTCAATAGGGTTTTGACCCTGTAAGTGTATTTTAATTTGACCGAGAGTTGGAATGGATCCCTCGGTTATTCCTTGGACTTCTATAGTGTCACGTCCTGGCGGGGCTATAATAGCAAGAGAAGAGAATACCGCGGCCCGGCTACTCTACTCTTCCACTGACTGACATTTAATAAAAGTGTTGGTCTTTTTATCAACAGACTAGGACCCGATGCCGACACCTGCATGCAGTCTTACACAGATGAAAGATGCACGCGACCCTGAAACATACGCGATAATATGTTCCACTTACTTTTACGCTTCGCTTGTTTGTCGATTGACACGAGAAATGAATTCGCAACGGATGAACGGCTACGGTTGCGCTGATGACCTTGAATTCGGTCCGCTCTGCTTGACAGGCGTTAATCCAAATGGCTGGAAACGACCTTCAAGGATTGACGACTGCGCCAAACTCTGTCACGTCAATATTTGACAGGAACGACCTCCAATGATTGACAGCTGGCTGCTACGGTATTGTAGACGGATGCGCTCGTTGAGGAAACGGGCGTGGACGCTGTACGATACCGTGAATCTAACTCACGAATATCGTCCGCGTGATTGACGATATTTTAACTAGCGAAAACGGGCGTGGACGCTGTGCGATCCCGTGAATTTATCTCGCGAATATCGTCCGCGTGGTTGACGATACTTTGATTCAAGAAAACGGACGTGGATGCTGCGGAGCTTGCTATGCGAGCAAGTCTATCACTATCACGCACGTACGCGAACACGTAACAGGAAATTGAATAAGGAATACTATTCGCGAACTTTCCAGTGAGAACTCTATCTCTAACTAACAACGTGTCACTTCAAACTACGAAGTTAGGAGCAAGGAAATAATAATTGGGATTTAGATTGACTCTGGTAAAACAAAGTATATTATAAACGTAAAAGAATACAAAGGTAAAGATGCTTATTATTAACGAAATCGATATACGTACTAAGTACGAAATATGAAACGCAATAAAAATGTTTAATTGAATAAACGAAGTAATATTTGAATTAAACGAATAAGAATACGATATTACTGAATGGTATTAGGGACTGTGTCTAAACAGTATGGATTTGGAAAGATTGTGTCTAAACAATCTGGATTTGGAAAGACTATGTCTAAATAGTCTGGACTTGGAAGATTGACGAAAACTCGACTGACCCACTCGGGTCCCCGGAGAGGACTGGGGAGAATCGAACGTTCGTCGACGAATAACGTTCGTCCGAAAAATGCTGACTTCGCAAAAGGGGACCGTGTCCTCTTTGTGCCGGTCTTCGTCGTAAACAGCGCGATGGCCGCCGCACTAGAGTCAGCAGTTTTCGTTCCCAGTGGTGCAGGACTCGAAAATTAAGTGGTAACCATTGGCGTACCTATTTATTTATTTAAATAAATTGGGACTTAGAATATTTTCGAGCGCTTGCTCTTGCAAGGCGTTTCGATGTAAATTTTATATGTCATATGATTAGTTGACATCATTTGTCGACCGATCATATGTTTGAAAATATTCTAAGTACTTTTGAAAATTACCAAAAATCGAAATTTTGGTAAAGTCTAAACAAACGCGAATTGAGAACATAACCTACAAATTTTTAGGTTAGTTTCATGATTTTCGCTCACGAGTCCAATGATATTTCAATCTTCGAGTTTGGGCCATTTTTGGCTATTTTAGGATTTTGACAGATTTTGGATTTTAGGTTATGTTGATGGATTTCAATCAGATGTACGTGGTGTTAAGGATTCATTGTTATGAAGGATTTTTAGGAGGTTTGGAATCTTTAAAGGGGAACGCTCGCTCTTATGTATCTAATTTTACATGTAGTCTTAAAGCTAACGTCGGAGGTGCGACCGACGTCACACCTCCCCCCTTAGAGAAGAGATTTCACGCAGTGGAATCTCTGCCTCTGGGTGGCGGTAGACAGGATGCACTGAAATGTCATCCCTGTCTCGCAACGCTGGGTCAAGGGAATCGCAAATTAACGTTCGTTTCGTCAAGGGAGGACGGGTTCGGAATTCTCCGACACTGGCACTATCACTATCTTTGTCCTCGATGGCCGCTGAAGTCTTGTTGTCCCTCTGCTTCATGAATATAAAGAACCGGGTCAGTGAACTCCAGATGGCGACAACGAGATGCAGGCTCCAGCCGTATAGTGAGTGTAATGCGATGCCGTTAACGATCGTACTGATGATTGTTTTGATCGTGCGGATCGCTACATACACTCCGATTATTCCAGCACTTATTGATCCGAATGTAGTGAATCCGGACCATAATTTCTGTGCTGTAGACTCCGCTATCTGCTGTAGGGAGTTTTCATCGAGCAGGTTGAACATGTTGATGTTTCCTGCTGCAAACTGTCTTCCCGTCGCACCCTGTGCGATTGAATTTATGACTGCTACCTTCTCTACAGGAAACATTATATGATCCTGTAGTTTGTCCAGGTCGTCTTGTGAATAAATGCCTCCCGTTGCCAAGTTCTTCGGATCTATGTATTTCCAGGTTGACTTGGCGAGGGGGTGAAGCTCCGAAGGAGTGATGGCCTCCATCAATGACGGTGTTAGGCGATACCATGTTCCGTGCAGTCTATAATATGGGGGAAGTAGCTCATTGCATGGCTTTTCTGTCCCCGTATTTGAAATGATGTGGTCCCTTGGCTTCAGGAATTTTGATGTGTTCCGATACGTGATGGGTAGCTCATCATAACACCGTTCGGTTTTCCTCACTTGGACCGTGACTGGTATGCACTTTATTATGTGCACTACCTCTCCTGCTGGAACTGCGATAAATCCGACATCCTTCATGATGGCAGTGGCAACTTCTTCGGGTGCTGAATGTAATAATGTGAGGGCGTTCTGGAGAATCTGACGCTCTAGCTCACACTTCTGACGGATTACATCTTTGTAGAGTTGAGAAAATTGTTTCCGGAGGTGCTTCTCCACGTAAACAAATTTGCTGTTGACATACGTGAAGATGTCCAGATTGTTGACCAAGGTGTGTGTTTTCTCCTTGAATTTTCCTGAACTTCCAACTTCCAGAATGAACAGCTTGGGGTGTTCCGTTCGGATTATGACATATCCGCAAACTGACGATCTGCCTGTCTCCGTGAGTGCAAAAGTCGTGTCCTGCGATGCTACGGTATACAGGGTTGGAGAAGGATTCACCTTGGAGGATAGTTTAGTGGCTATCCCTTCGTACAAGACATCATAATTATTGAATTTGCACGAGTCCGTCGGCGTGGTTTCCCAGAACGTATGGCCATCTTGTGCGTCTAAGCAGCTTCCTTTTTGCAGGGGGCAGGTTTGCCCAGTTTGTAGATGAATCTGTCCGGTTGACAATCTGATTGGAGCGATGTAGTCGCGGATCGTGATTCGGACTAAAGCTTGTACCACGACATCGGTCCAAGTCCCAAACGGATCACTATACGTGGTTCCAGCGCAGCTACCATCATTCTGAATAACTCCTGCTAACGTGAGGCCGTGAGAGGAGGTCGAGTTCGGCTGAATACCTGTGATCTGGGCGGCTGGGGTGATGAATATTGTCCCCGTCGTGTGTAGGCTCGAACAGGTTTCGCTGGAGATCGGTAATATATAGTCTTGTCGACCATTGGATACTACCGAATTATGTGAGTGCATGCCACAATAGTATATGGTTCTGTCTATTCCGATATGGCATTGCAAGACACGAGCTTGCGAGAATTCAGCTAGCTGCAGGAGCTGAATTCTTTCTAAATTTTCAGCTGGTGCGATGTCTTCTGGCTCGCAGTTAAGAGTGTCAATGGTTGAATACGTGGTAATATTCAGGGTTGAACCTCCACAGTCATATCCAATGAGTGTTGAGGCTTGCGTGGCAATAGAGAGCAAGATAGCTGCTTGTATCGGCTGCATGGTTGCTGTTATAGCGTTGTCGAGAGACTGATGATCTTCAGGGGTGACGGTTTCTCCTTGAAGATCTCGTTGCGTCGCAGGGATATCGTCTTCCTGCTGTGGAGTGGGGTGATGCTGACCAGAGGTTTTAAATTTCGCTCTTGGGTCGCTGCGATAGTTTATCGTTGGCGTAACGATATTGGAGACTCTGTTAACGCTAGGAAGATTGAATTCGTTTCGCAAGATACATAACGAAAGCTTATAATCAGACTTAGTTGTCTCGGGCGAGTATAATGTATCGGCTTTATTTCTTTTTCTTGCTGACGCGAATCTCGCGGAATTGTATTTGCCAGACGCATGGACTTTGTTTTCGGTCGCACGGATACCTGATCGTTGAAGCTGCAAGAGGTCTTGTTCCGGCGAGGATTTGAAGATAGGAGTTTGTGGCAAAACATAAACTCCTTTTGATTTAACTTTAGGAATAGAAATGTTTTCTAAATTGTTCTCATATGAACATTCTAAAAGTTCATCTGAGGCGAAGGCGTTGATGTTTCTTTCCACACAGGACTTTGAATATAAATCGTCGGGATGGTTACCGGAATTCTTTAAAGTATCGGGATGGCTACCGGAATCGTCGGGATGGTTACCGGAATTATTTAAAGAATCGGGATGGCTACCGGAATCGTCGGAATGGTTACCGGAATTATTTAAAGAATCGGGATGGCTACCGGAATCGTCGGAATGGTTACCGGAATTATTTAAAGAATCGGGATGGCTACCGGAATCGTCGGGATGGTTACCGGAATTATTTAAAGAATCGGGATGGCTACCGGAATCGTCGGAATGGTTACCGGAATTATTTAAAGAATCGGGATGGCTACCGGAATCGTCGGGATGGTTACCGGAATTAATAGAAGACGCGAGTTGATCGTTAACGATCGTCTCGTGCGCGCGGCACGCACGAGCATTGAATAAGTCCGAATTGACTTCGGCTTGAATATTCGAAAAGGGAACCTCGATCTCTTCCACCTCCAACGTAGGCAGGGAGAAGGACGCCACTTCGGACGATGCGTTAAAGCATCGCAGGTATGCCTTTCCGTTACGGTTGGTGACTAAACAATCACCTAAGAACACATCGGGTTTTACATCTACTTTTCGCACATACCCTTCGCTTGGGCCCTTTACGTTGACGGCTATGCAGGCGGCGGTACGGCTTTCGATGGAATATTCCCGAGGATTCGAAAAGGGAATACGTAGGTTTTTATACTCTACGCATTCCTTCGCAAATGATATCTCTGCTCCCTCTCTGAAGAAGGGGGAGCCTAAGATACCATCTATATTAATTGGAAAACTGTCAGGCAGAACGTGTAGCGTGACTTTAATGGAATTTGCTAGCTCCGCATTGATATAACCGAGGGTCGCAATTTCTCCTTCTGTCACGCCATGGACGTGTATGACGCTGTCAGTTTTTAGATGAACGTCAGATTTGATACCAGACGCTCGGATTAAGTTGACCTCGGACCCGGTGTCCAAGAGGAACTCACACTCTTTTGAGAAGAGTGACGATTTTGCTTTTATTCGAGGGATAGGGGAGTCCGGCGCGAGATTTATTGCCGAGACTAATTTCGCGGATGGTCGTTCATTCTGCTGACCGTCCGGGTTATCTCTCCTATCTACTCGAATTTCATCTACTGCTGGTCGTCGCTGATGACGGCCAGCTGTGTTGCCTTTTGGCGATTCTCTTGGGATGCCTCCCGTCCTTTGGTCGCGTTTGTCGGGAGGCTTGATTCGTTTCCCGACTCATTTCTACTGTAATATTCGCGGCGGCGACATTCGTGTATGTCATGTCCCGTGCGCTTACAATATTTACAATACTTCTGATTCTCCGTAGGAAAGCGATCGCGACCTGGGGACTGGGAAGCGCGATCTTCGCGTTTATACGTTTCGCGCTGATTTGATTGCGACGGTTCGTGACGTCGCGGAGGAGGAGAGCGATACGCGTCTCTGTTATCGGGTTTCCTGTCTCGCCAGGATTCACGAGGTGAAAAGGAAGGTCGTTGATCTTTCCTTTCCGAAGATCTATTGCGCTGCTCTGGCGCATTCCTATCATAAGGAGAGTTGCTTGATCGCTCTGGTGTGCGATTACGAGAGTCGGAGAATGCAACGCGGCGTCCGTCGTCGCGATAACGAACACGGTCAAGCTCGTACTGTTTGTACGCGGTTACTGCTTCATCGAATATTTTCTGTAATTCGAGTGACGCACAGAGCCTGACCTCGGCTCGAAGCGCTGGGATAAGACCACGCATGAAACAATCAATTGTGAATTTATCAATCTCGTCTAGATTGGGGACCCCGCGGCCTGAATCTATGATCGCCGTTCTAAGGTCCTTTACTCGCGTAATATAATTCAACACGTGCTCGGACTGTCCCTGGTGTATCGAAGCTAATTCTCCGCGATACTGATCGATGAATTTATATGGGCCTAGTACATCTTTCAGGCGGTTGCACAATTCAGAGATTGTGTTAATATTTACGTCTTCAATCGCGGCGTATGCTTGTCCTCTAAGCTTATTGCATACTAATCTAGTGAGGGTACGCTCAGCTGTGGCTGGAACAGCTTCCAAGGCTCGCTTGCACGCGCGAACGAATTGTAGCACGGTTATGGAGGTGCCGTCAAAGGTAGGCACAAGTTCAACCGCTTGTTTAACGGTGAAATTCGAAGAATCGTGCATTATGGGTTCGCGGGGCGCAACGACTGGGCTAGCTGGAATTGATTGAGAATCTCTGGCCGATCGGATTTCTGCTATCTCGCGGCGTATATCCTCGTACGTTACTCTCTGCTCACGCGTTTCTGTTTCGTATTGCAATTTGAGTTGAGTCAACGCGGCGGTTTGATTAATGAGAGCTGCTTCTCTACGAGCTAAATCTTTCTGGAATTCAATTAATTCCTCTTCCGTAGGAGGAACCTTCTTTCTAGCCTCGCTACGCGTTTCCATGATTGCGTCGCTTGAAAATTTCTAAGTATGAAATTCGCGAAAAATAATTCGACTATATAACGTGGGCGAAGGGGCGTTTTCTAAACCGCCCGTCGCACTTTAACGTTCACTAAAACTCTCGATGAATTTGTACTGAGTACGAACATCGCGAAAAATAATTTGAGTATGTAACGTGGGCGAAAGGGCATTTCCTTCACTGCCCGTCGCACTTTTAACTGACACTATGCTTTCACGGACTCTAAGTCTACTGCGTTAAATTGTCAAACAATGATGGAACGCGCAGGGGTTCGCGTGCTAACACTGATTCTATTTTTATTCCTTGATGCCGTGCTTCTAACATCGGTGACCAACGACTGTCCTACCGACTGCGCCAAATTTGTCACAACAAATTTTGGCAGAGGTAGGACACATGACGTATCCTACAAAAGTGTTGACGGTGTCTCTAACATCGGTGACCAACGAGTGTCCTACCGACTGCGCCAAATTTGTCACGTCCTGGCGGGGCTATAATAGCAAGAGAAGAGAATACCGCGGCCCGGCTACTCTACTCTTCCACTGACTGACATTTAATAAAAGTGTTGGTCTTTTTATCAACAGACTAGGACCCGATGCCGACACCTGCATGCAGTCTTACACAGATGAAAGATGCACGCGACCCTGAAACATACGCGATAATATGTTCCACTTACTTTTACGCTTCGCTTGTTTGTCGATTGACACGAGAAATGAATTCGCAACGGATGAACGGCTACGGTTGCGCTGATGACCTTGAATTCGGTCCGCTCTGCTTGACAGGCGTTAATCCAAATGGCTGGAAACGACCTTCAAGGATTGACGACTGCGCCAAACTCTGTCACGTCAATATTTGACAGGAACGACCTCCAATGATTGACAGCTGGCTGCTACGGTATTGTAGACGGATGCGCTCGTTGAGGAAACGGGCGTGGACGCTGTACGATACCGTGAATCTAACTCACGAATATCGTCCGCGTGATTGACGATATTTTAACTAGCGAAAACGGGCGTGGACGCTGTGCGATCCCGTGAATTTATCTCGCGAATATCGTCCGCGTGGTTGACGATACTTTGATTCAAGAAAACGGACGTGGATGCTGCGGAGCTTGCTATGCGAGCAAGTCTATCACTATCACGCACGTACGCGAACACGTAACAGGAAATTGAATAAGGAATACTATTCGCGAACTTTCCAGTGAGAACTCTATCTCTAACTAACAACGTGTCACTTCAAACTACGAAGTTAGGAGCAAGGAAATAATAATTGGGATTTAGATTGACTCTGGTAAAACAAAGTATATTATAAACGTAAAAGAATACAAAGGTAAAGATGCTTATTATTAACGAAATCGATATACGTACTAAGTACGAAATATGAAACGCAATAAAAATGTTTAATTGAATAAACGAAGTAATATTTGAATTAAACGAATAAGAATACGATATTACTGAATGGTATTAGGGACTGTGTCTAAACAGTATGGATTTGGAAAGATTGTGTCTAAACAATCTGGATTTGGAAAGACTATGTCTAAATAGTCTGGACTTGGAAGATTGACGAAAACTCGACTGACCCACTCGGGTCCCCGGAGAGGACTGGGGAGAATCGAACGTTCGTCGACGAATAACGTTCGTCCGAAAAATGCTGACTTCGCAAAAGGGGACCGTGTCCTCTTTGTGCCGGTCTTCGTCGTAAACAGCGCGATGGCCGCCGCACTAGAGTCAGCAGTTTTCGTTCCCAGTGGTGCAGGACTCGAAAATTAAGTGGTAACCATTGGCGTACCTATTTATTTATTTAAATAAATTGGGACTTAGAATATTTTCGAGCGCTTGCTCTTGCAAGGCGTTTCGATGTAAATTTTATATGTCATATGATTAGTTGACATCATTTGTCGACCGATCATATGTTTGAAAATATTCTAAGTACTTTTGAAAATTACCAAAAATCGAAATTTTGGTAAAGTCTAAACAAACGCGAATTGAGAACATAACCTACAAATTTTTAGGTTAGTTTCATGATTTTCGCTCACGAGTCCAATGATATTTCAATCTTCGAGTTTGGGCCATTTTTGGCTATTTTAGGATTTTGACAGATTTTGGATTTTAGGTTATGTTGATGGATTTCAATCAGATGTACGTGGTGTTAAGGATTCATTGTTATGAAGGATTTTTAGGAGGTTTGGAATCTTTAAAGGGGAACGCTCGCTCTTATGTATCTAATTTTACATGTAGTCTTAAAGCTAACGTCGGAGGTGCGACCGACGTCACAATAGTGTTCGTATGATCTATAGGTAGATTTGGTTCTAGACTTGACGCACGAATTAGATTGATCTCCGAACCCGTGTCCAACAAAAATTCACACTTCTTTTGTAATTGAGGGGCGGAGATTTTTACGCGCGGAATTGGTGAGTCTGCAGCAAGATTTACTGCTGAGACGAATCGTCGGACTGGTCGTTCGTCCGGATAGCCGTTTGGGTGCGGGCTGTAGTTTGGGTTGAAGATGCGGCCTCCCGCCTTGGGTTGGCTTCGGTCGGGAGGCCGGACTCGTTTCCCGACCTCCTATTATTATTAAAAGCGCGCTTACGGCACTCGTGAATATCGTGCCCGGGGACTTTGCAGTAGTTGCAAAATTTGTTAGGGCTTGAGGGGCGATCTGTGCGACCATCGCGGTACGTGTTTTGGTCGCGAGGATTATTTTCCCATCGCCGTTGCGGCGTCGGGGAGCGATAAGAGTCCCGGTTTAAGTTTCTTGAGGACTGCTGAGACGAGTCCGGTCTGTTATCGCGGCGTTCTTGAGTTCGCTCTGGAATGTCACGAGGGGACTCGTACGTGGAACGCGGGCGATACGGCCGGTTATCAGAGAAGCTGACTCGTTTTTCTTCGCGGATCAATTCTCGTCGACGAGTCTGGTCTGACTCATACTGCCTGTAAGCAGAGATGGCTGCTTCGAAAACAGTGGCAGGATTTCGCGAAGGGCAATGAAGCACTTCGGCACGCAGCTGGGGAAGGAGACCTCGTAGAAAACAATCTACTACGAAGCGATCTAGTTCTTCGTAATCAAGGCCAATATCTGTGGCATCTTGAATCGCGGTTCGAAGGTCTTTAACGCGATTGATGAAGTCTAGGATGTGCTCGTTTGGAGCTTGGAGTACACTCGCGAGATCGCCACGGTACTGGTCAACGAATTTGTATGGGCCCAGTACTGTTCGTAATTTCTCGCATAGTGCAGAAATTGTGAATATGTGCTGGCCTTCTATAGCGGCATAAGCACGATCGTGGAGTTTATTGCAGAGCAATTTCGTGAGGGCACGCTCTGCAGTGGCCGGTACGGTGTCACGCGCGCGTTTGCATGCACGTATGAATTGTAGGACGGAAGACGAAGTTCCGTCGAATCTAGGGACAAGCTCGGCGGCTTGCTTTAGAGCAAAATTGCCAGTAGGTTCATACTGTGGGATTTCGCGTGGCTCTGGCGGTGAAGGTTCCCGCATATTAGAGACGTTACTAGGGCCTGGTGTAGGCGATTGTTGACGTAGGGTTTGACTCGTGATTTGAATGTTATGAAGCTCTTTTCGTATTTCGTCGAGCATATTCTTTTGGTTTTGTGCGTCTTCTTCATATTTGAGACGCAATTTGGCAATAAAATCAGTTTCCTCTTTGAGATATTGCTCTCTACGGGCGAGGTCTTGCGCATAAAGGAGTAGCTCTTCCTCGGTCATTGGGGGAAGGTCTGCGTTAGGATCTGCTTGGAGATCCCTTTGAGATCGCGTGATTGGGCGAGACATTTTGAAAGATATGAATGGGATTTAGAAATGTGAGTCGTACTGACACGCGTCGGGGCTTATTAATGCAAATATCGGCGACCACTTCGATGTCCTACCGACTGCGCCAAATTTGTCACGTCCGTCACTGTGTTTTTGTTACAGGTACCAGGAGAGAGAAAAGAGAACAGTGACAGACGGACGGTTGAGATATTATGATTAAAATGAGGAGTGGTCTTTCGTGCCGAGACAGCCGCGGGCTGTCATATGCACTAGGACAACCGATATTGCTATGGATGCAGTCAAGAAAAGAACGTCCGACGCGGTTACAAGAAGTGTCCCGACAAGAATCGCGCGCGAGAGGATGCAACGAGAACGGTGAGTTTACAGGATTCAACAATTATACAAGATATTATACGACTCACCGCAATGTTGTATTAACGCCTAATAATATTGTTGCAGCAGGAACTGGCGGTACTGACAGTAGGTGTCGTACATCGGATCTTCTATACAGATGTCCTCGAGGTGGGGAAGATCCGGCAGAGTTGCTGCTGCTCGGTTCGGGACGACGTTAGTGGCCTTGGATGCTGGCCGCAAGACGACACGTTGATGAGCTGGCAGAGGAACGTCACGGATGATTCGGCAAAGGACCCTGGGAACGATGATCGTGTCTCGGCTGTCGTCGTCGTCGGCTATGTCGATCACCTCTGGACAATCGACCGGATGTAGAACTGGCGTCGGAGCTCGCGAGAGGTCCGCGTGGTTGACCTCTTTAGGAGGGTTGCAAGGGCAACCGTATACAGAAACGTAATCGGACGCGTCACACGGAATGTGCTCGGTGGTTCCCAGAAGTTCTGTCCACTCGGTAGTGGCAATGATTTGATCGAGCACCGCTTTATTTCTCAACGCGCGTCTCAATTTAGCAAGTTGATACTTGCGTCCCGCTCGACGTGGGCGTCGCATGGGTAAGGAATAGTAATGATGGAATATTAATAATATAATGAAAATGAACTTCCACTTGTTATTAACCTTTTTGGTAGTTAACTCGCTTCACGTCTATAGTGGCGGCTCAGCGTTTCCACTGCGCACTTTAGACCAATTCTAGACGTGGCACGAGAACTTCTCTATGACTCGCTTCAAATTCCTTATTGGCGGCTCAGCGTTTCCACTGCGCACTTTAGACCAAGTCCGGATATGTCACGAGTTTAATATATTCGATGCAAGAACTGAATTGGAAGATGGTGTTGAACTAACACAAGAATAACAAGATCGAAGCACTGGTATAACAACGATATATTAAATAAGAACTGGTAAGTACACTGGTATACAATATGTAAGTAGTATTATAATAGGAGTAGTAATTGGATTAATGAATAATGGATATTGTAATATGTTATAGGATTAATGTATGAGAATTAGGACTTGAGTTGAGTTGAGTTAGAGTTGGAATTGGAATTGGAATTAGGAGTGAAGGATCGACACACTTCACTTTCGCGGAGCTAGACTGAACACGTCTGCTCTTGAAGTCGGAAGAAGCCGGACTGGCGGCTGAGGCCAGGTAGGCACGTCTGTGCGAGTCGCTGGCTGAAGGCGGACTGCTCGAGTCGCGAGATGGAGGCGGACTGACGCAAGCGTCCGCTCTGCCTTGCCTCCTTCGTTCGGAGTGGGGATAGCTGACGCTGCAGTCTCTTTGTTCTTCAGTCGTCGGAGTGGGAGAACCGCTGACGCAGCAGCGTCTTCGCTCCCGGGGACTGCACGTGCATTTCTGCTGACGCTGCAGTCTCGTGGCTGTCCTATTGCCCTCTACGAGCGTGGGACTGCTGATGCAGCAGTCCTTGGACTTCTCGACGTTTCTAGAAGCTTCTAGATGCTTCCAGAGTGATGCAATACTTTATTGCATTATGTGTCGTGGTGATGGGTTGAAACTGAGGTAAGGTGTTGATCAAGGTGAAGTTATGGTAATGGGTAGAGACGGAGATAAGGAGTAGAACAATACAATATATGAGATCTTAATATTATGTTCTTATGTCTAGGGGACGGTGTGTGGATCTTATGCAGATCAGACCTTGAATACATAATGTATGTACAAGGCCAACGTCGTACATCGGACGACGTAACAATAGGACAGCCACGAGACTGCAGCGTCAGCAGAAATGCACGTGCAGTCCCCGGGAGCGAAGACGCTGCTGCGTCAGCGGTTCTCCCACTCCGACGACTGAAGAACAAAGAGACTGCAGCGTCAGCTATCCCCACTCCGAACGAAGGAGGCAAGGCAGAGCAGGCGCTTGCATCAGTCCGCCTCCATCTCGCGACTCGAGCAGTCCGCCTTCAGCCAGCGACTCGCACAGACGTGCCTACCTGGCCTCAGAGTCAGTCCGGCTTCAAGAGCAGACGTGTTCAGTCTAGCTCCGCGATAGTGAAGTGTGTCGATCCTTCACTCCTAATTCCAATTCCAATTCCAACTCTAACTCAACTCAACTCAAGTCCTAATTCTCATACATTAATCCTACAACATATTACTATATCCATTATTCATTAATCCAATTACTACTCCAATTATAATACTACTTACATATTGTATACCAGTGTACTTACCAGTTCTTATTTAATATATCGTTGTTATACCAGTGCTTCGATCTTGTTATTCTTGTGTTAGTTCAACACCATCTTCCAATTCAGTTCTTGCATCGAATACATTAAACTCGTGACATATCCGGACTTGGTCTAAAGTGCGCAGTGGAAACGCTGAGCCGCCAATAAGGAATTTGAAGCGAGTCATAGAGAAGTTCTCGTGCCACGTCTAGAATTGGTCTAAAGAGCGCAGTGGAAACGCTGAGCCGCCACTATAGACGTGAAGCGAGTTAACTACCAAAAAGGTTAATAACAAGTGGAAGTTCATTTCATTATATATTATTAATATTCCATCATTACTATTCCTTACCCATGCGACGCCCACGTCGAGCGGGACGCAAGTATCAACTTGCTAAATTGAGACGCGCGTTGAGAAATAAAGCGGTGCTCGATCAAATCATTGCCACTACCGAGTGGACAGAACTTCTGGGAACCACCGAGCACATTCCGTGTGACGCGTCCGATTACGTTTCTGTATACGGTTGCCCTTGCAGCCTTCCTAAAGAGGTCAACCACGCGGACCTCTCGCGAGCTCCGACGCCAGTTCTGCATCCGGTCGATTGTCCAGAGGTGATCGACATAGCCGACGACGACGACAGCCGAGACACGATCATCGTGTCACGTCCGTCACTGTGTTTTTGTTACAGGTACCAGGAGAGAGAAAAGAGAACAGTGACAGACGGACGGTTGAGATATTATGATTAAAATGAGGAGTGGTCTTTCGTGCCGAGACAGCCGCGGGCTGTCATATGCACTAGGACAACCGATATTGCTATGGATGCAGTCAAGAAGAGAACGTCCGACGCGGTTACAAGAAGTGTCCCGACAAGAATCACGCGCGAGATGATGCAACGGAAACGGTGAGTTTACAGGATTCAGCAATTATACAAAACGTTATACGACTCACCGCAATGCTGTATTAACGCCTAATAATATTGTTGCAGCAGGAATTGGCGGTACTGACAGTAGGTGTCGTACATCGGGTCTTCTATACAGATGTCCTCGAGGTGGGGAAGATCTGGCAGAGTTGCTGCTGCTCGGTTCGGGACGACGTTAGTGGCCTTGGATGCTGGCCGCAAGATGACACGTTGATGAGCTGGCAGAGGAACGTCACGGATGATTCGGCAACGGACCCTGGGAACGATGATCGTGTCTCGGCTGTCGTCGTCGTCGGCTATGTCGATCACCTCTGGACAATCGACCGGATGTAGAACTGGCGTCGGAGCTCGCGAGAGGTCCGCGTGGTTGACCTCTTTAGGAGGGTTGCAAGGGCAACCGTATACAGAAACGTAATCGGACGCGTCACACGGAATGTGCTCGGTAGTTCCCAGAAGTTCTGTCCACTCGGTAGTGGCAATGATTTGATCGAGCACCGCTTTATTTCTCAACGCGCGTCTCAATTTAGCAAGTTGATACTTGCGTCCCGCTCGACGTGGGCGTCGCATGGGTAAGGAATAGTAATGATGGAATATTAATAATATATAATGAAATGAACTTCCACTTGTTATTAACCTTTTTGGTAGTTAACTCGCTTCACGTCTATAGTGGCGGCTCAGCGTTTCCACTGCGCACTTTAGACCAATTCTAGACGTGGCACGAGAACTTCTTTATGACTCGCTTCAAATTCCTTATTGGCGGCTCAGCGTTTCCACTGCGCACTTTAGACCAAGTCCGGATATGTCGCGAGTTTAATATATTCGATGCAAGAACTGAATTGGAAGATGGTGTTGAACTAACACAAGAATAACAAGATCGAAGCACTGGTATAACAACGATATATTAAATAAGAACTGGTAAGTACACTGGTATACAATATGTAAGTAGTATTCTAATTGGAGTAGTAATTGGATTAATGAATAATGGATATAGTAATATGTTGTAGGATTAATGTATGAGAATTAGGACTTGAGTTGAGTTGAGTTAGAGTTGGAATTGGAATTGGAATTAGGAGTGAAGGATCGACACACTTCACTATCGCGGAGCTAGACTGAACACGTCTGCTCTTGAAGCCGGACTGACTCTGAGGCCAGGTAGGCACGTCTGTGCGAGTCGCTGGCTGAAGGCGGACTGATGCAAGCGCCTGCTCTGTCTTGCCTCCTTCGTTCGGAGTGGGGATAGCTGACGCTGCAGTCTCTTTGTTCTTCAGTCGTCGGAGTGGGAGAACCGCTGACGCAGCAGCGTCTTTGCTCCCGGGGACTGCACGTGCATTTCTGCTGACGCTGCAGTCTCGTGGCTGTCCTATTGCCCTCTACGAGCGTGGGACTGCTGATGCAGCAGTCTTTGGACTTCTCGACGTTTCTAGAAGCTTCTAGATGCTTCCAGAGTGATGCAATACTTTATTGCATTATGTGTCGTGGTGATGGGTTGAAACTGAGGTAAGGTGTTGATCAAGGTGAAGTTATGGTGATGGGTAGAGACGGAGATAAGGATTAGAACAATAGAATATATGGGATCTTAATATTATGTTCTTATGTCTAGGGGACGGTGTATGGATCTTATGCAGATCAGACCTTGAATACATAATGTATGTACAAGGCCAACGTCGTACATCGGACGACGTAACACCTCCCAACGCGGAAAAGAAATTTCTTACAAGGAAGAAATTTCTCGCTCAACACTCGAGCACACACTCATTCATGCGACGCATCGTCCGGAGGTACTCCGCGCAGGGAGCACAGTTCTCGGCGAGTATTTCCTATATTTGTACGAAACACTGGTCGCACTGAAATGTTATCGGTGTCGGCACGTGGGGCTGGGGCTGGTTTTGTAATGTCCGACAAGTCGTATTCGCAATGTTCATTTTTCGACTGTTTTTTCTCGGGGTTTAGGGTGGGTGGGGAATCACTTTGTTCACTAACACTTTCACTTGCACTTTTCCTGTATCTTGCTGTATACGTGTAAGTATTGTCCTTTTGCTTCAGGAAGATGAAGAATCTTGTGAGGGAGCTCCATACGGCGACTGCTAGATGCAAACTCCATCCGTAAAGTGAGTGCAATGCAATACCATTGATTATGGTACTTATGATGGTCTTTATTGTTCGGATTGCTATATATATTCCTAGCACTCCGGCACTGATTGAACCAAATGTGGTGAATCCTGACCACAGTTTTTGTGCTGTTGACTCCGCTATCTGTTGCAGGGAGTTTTCGTCAAGCAGGTTGAACATATTAACGTTCCCTGTTGCGTAATCTCTGCCGGATGCTCCTTGGGCGATAGAATTTATTACGGCCACTCTTTCCACTGGAAACATGATGTGGTCCTGTAGTTTGTTGAGATCCTCTTGGGAATAGATTCCGCCTGTTGCGATATTTGTTGGATCCACGTACTTCCACGTGGGTTTGATGAGCGGTTGTAATGTTGCTGGGGCAACGGTCTCTGTGAGTGACGGCGTTAAACGATACCAAATTCCGTTTATTTTGTAGAGAGGCGGCAGGAGTTCATTGCACGGCTTTTCTGTACCTGTGGCAACTATAATATGATCTCCTGGCTTTAAGAACTTGGAAGAATTCTGGTAAGTGATCGGAAGTTCATCGAAACACTTATCCGTTTTCCGAACTTGTACGGTTACTGGAATGCACTTTATAATATGCACCACTTCTCCAGCTGGAACTGCGACGAATCCTGGTTCTCGCATAATGGCAGCTGCTATTTCTTCCGGTGATGAGTGTAACATCGTTAGTGCGTTTTGAAGGACCTGTTTCTCCAGTTCGCACTTTTGCCGGATGACATCCTGGTACAACTGGGTAAGTTGACTTTTCAGATGTTTTTCTACGTAGATGAACTTACTATTCACGTAGGTGAATATGTCCAGATTGCTTACTATGGTGTGAGTGCGTTCCTTGAATTTACCGGACAGACTTGTATCCAGAATAAAGAGCTTGGGGTGCTCCGTGCGAATAATAATATAACCGCAAATTGATGTACGACCAGATTCTGTCAACGCGAATGTGGTGTCTTCAGATTCCACCATATATAGTGTAGGTGAGAACTTTGTCTTCGTAGAAACTCTGGTAGCTAGTCCTTCGTAGAGAACGTCGTAGCTATTGAACTTGCAGTAATCATTGGGAACGACGTCCCAGAATGTATGTCCATCTTGCGTATCAAGGCAGCTTCCTTTTGTGAAGGAGCATATTTGTCCTGACTGTAGATGGATCTGACCTGTAGAGAGCTTTACTGTTGCCGTGTAGTCCCTCAGGGTTATTCGAACAATGGCCTGTACCACGACACTGGTCCAAGTGCCGAATGGGTCGTTGTACGTTGTTCCCGCGCATTGCCCGTTATTTTGAAGTTCTCCCGCCAATGTGAGGCTGCGGGATGTAGTAGAATTGGGCTGGACTCCCGTGACCTGGGCGGTCGGAGTGATGAGGATTGTTCCGGTCTTCTGCAACTCGGAACAGGTTTCGCTGGTGGTTGCCAGTAAATATTCCTGTCGTCCGTTCGTGACGATGGAAACATGTGAGTGCATGCCACAATAGAATATCGTGCGATCGATTTCTATGTGGCACTGGATTACTCTCGTCTGAGTAAATTCTGCTAGTTGTAGCAATTGGATTTTTACTGAGTCCTCCGTGGGCTTGATTTCTTCAGGCTCGCAATCAGGAATATCGATGATGGAGAACGTTGTCGTGTTCAGTGTAGATCCTCCACAATCGTATCCGATGAGGGTGTACACTCGCGTGGCTAGAGAGAGTAAGATGGCAACTTGGATCGGCTGCATGATTACAGTTTCGTGTGTGTCTAAGGACTGACGGTCTTCTGAGGCGATTGCTGCTTCGGAGGAGCGGTGTTGCGATGTGATATGCTGATCTTCCAGTGGTGGAAGGAGATTTTGCTGACCAGAGGTTTCGTATTTCGCTCGTTTAATCTGGTAGGGGTATCTGTTATCGCGAGGGTACTCGGATTTATATTTCTTTCTTGCTGACGCGTATTTCGCTGTAGCGCAGAGATTAATTTTATCGTATTTGTTTCGCTTCGCATGGCAACGTGCAGATGGAAGTTGAAAGGAATCGAGTTTCTGTGGATCATCAAAGATATGATTTCGAAGTAAGTTATGACGTTCTTTTACTTTAGAGGCTTTGATATCCTTCTCTGGTTTAGAACTGTCGCTGGATTTATTGTGCAATATAGAACAGACCTGCTTACATATGGGTCTTGGAGATCTTTGATTGTCGTAGGAATGGAGTTGGTCTTGGAATTGATCGGGCTGGTTACCGGAGTTAGAATAATGATCGGGCTGGTTACCGGAGTTAGTATGAGAATCGGGCTGGTTACCGGAGTTAGTATAAGAATCGGGCTGGTTACCGGAGTTAGTATGAGAATCGGGCTGGTTACCGGAGTTAGTATAAAGATCGGGCTGGTTACCGGAGTTAGTATAAGAATCGGGCTGGTTACCGGAGTTAGAATGAGAATCCGGCTGGTTACCGGAGTTAGAATAAGAATCGGGCTGGTTACCGGAGTTAGTAAGGTCGGGATGGTTACCGAATGCGTCGGGATGATACCCGGAATTAGAAAGGTCGGGATGGTTACCGAATGCGTCGGGATGATACCCGGAATTAGAAAGGTCGGGATGGTTACCGAATACGTCGGGATGATACCCGGAATTAGAAAGGTCGGGATGGTTACCGAATGCGTCGGGATAGTTCCCGGAATTAGAAAGGTCGGGATGGTTACCGAATGCGTCGGGATGATACCCGGAATTAGAAAGGTCGGAATGGTTACCGAATACGTCGGGATAATACCCGGAATTAGAAAGGTCGGAATGGTTACCGAATACGTCGGGATAATACCCGGAATTAGAAAGGTCGGGATGGTTACCGAATACGTCGGGATGATACCCGGAATTGGAAAGGTCGGAAGAGTACGACTCGATTTCTTCCATCTCCAATGGGGGCAATCGAAATGAAACTCTTTCCGATGAGGTGTTAAAACACCGGAGGCTCGCTTTGCCTTTACGATTGGTGACGACGCAGTCACCCAGGAATACATCCGGCGCTACATTAACACGGCGGATATATCCCTGTTTAGGTCCTTCGACGTCGACCGCTATGCACGCAACGGTACGAGGTTCGAGGACGAATTCTTCGGATTTCGGAGGAGTCTTTGTTCGGACTCGATCCTCACGCTCCACGATCCGACTTCTCGCAGTGTACTCCGATATCTCTCGAGTCTCCTTCGATTCCGGCCGGCTTTTCACGGCGTTTTTCTCTAGGGAGTACTCGATCGAATCCCGAGGAGGCATTGAAATAACCTCCGTCACCGGGGCTCTGCAAGGTCTGACCGCGGGTGCACGAGGATTTGAGGAAGACACTCGAACGTTCCTTGCCGAATGTTCCTCACGCTTGGCGGCTGGAGTTTTAACGAGATCGTTGGTCATAGACGAAGGCATTGAAATAACCTCTGCTGCCAATTTATCGCGAGGCTCAGCCGTGGGCGCGCAAGGGTTCGAGAAGGGAACCCGAATGTTTCCTATCGTAATGTATTCATTCGCAAAGGAGATCTCGGCTCCTGTTCTGAAGAAGGGAGAACCGAGGATTCCGTCGATGTTAATTGGGAAGTTTTCTTCCAAGACATGAAATTCGATAGGGTTTTGACCCTGTAAGTGTATTTTGATTTGACCGAGAGTTGGAATGGATCCCTCGGTTATTCCTTGGACTTCTATAGTGTTCGTATGATCTATAGGTAGATTTGGTTCTAGACTTGACGCACGAATTAAATTGATCTCCGAACCCGTGTCCAACAAAAATTCACACTTCTTTTGTAATTGAGGGGCGGAGATTTTTACGCGCGGAATTGGTGAGTCTGCAGCAAGATTTACTGCTGAGACGAATCGTCGGACTGGTCGTTCGTCCGGATAGCTGTTTGGGTTGAAGATGCGGCCTCCCGCCTGGGGTTGGCTTCGGTCGGGAGGCCGGACTCGTTTCCCGACCTCCTATTATTATTGAAAGCGCGCTTACGGCACTCGTGAATATCGTGCCCGGGGACTTTGCAGTAGTTGCAAAATTTGTTAGGGCTTGAGGGGCGATCTGTGCGACCATCGCGGTATGTGTTTTGGTCGCGAGGATTATTTTCCCATCGCCGTTGCGGCGTCGGGGAGCGATAAGAGTCCCGGTTTGAGTTTCTTGAGGACTGCTGAGACGAGTCCGGTCTGTTATCGCGGCGTTCTTGGGTTCGCTCTGGAATGTCACGAGGGGACTCGTACGTGGAACGCTGGCGATACGGCCGGTTATCAGAGAAGCTGACTCGTTTTTCTTCGCGGATCAGTTCTCGTCGACGAGTCTGGTCTGACTCATACTGCCTGTAAGCAGAGATGGCTGCTTCGAAAACAGTGGCAGGATTTCGCGAAGGGCAATGAAGCACTTCGGCACGCAGCTGGGGAAGGAGACCTCGTAGAAAACAATCTACTACGAAGCGATCTAGTTCTTCGTAATCAAGGCCAATATCTGTGGCATCTTGAATCGCGGTTCGAAGGTCTTTAACGCGATTGATGAAGTCTAAGATGTGCTCGTTTGGAGCTTGGAGTACACTCGCGAGATCGCCACGGTACTGGTCAACGAATTTGTATGGGCCCAGTACTGTTCGTAATTTCTCGCATAGTGCAGAAATTGTGAATATGTGCTGGCCTTCTATAGCGGCATAAGCACGATCGTGGAGTTTATTGCAGAGCAATTTTGTGAGGGCACGCTCTGCAGTGGCCGGTACGGTGTCACGCGCGCGTTTGCATGCACGTATGAATTGTAGGACGGAAGACGAAGTTCCGTCGAATCTAGGGACAAGCTCGGCAGCTTGTTTTAGAGCGAAATTACCAGTAGGTTCATACTGTGGGATTTCGCGTGGCTCTGGCGGTGAAGGTTCCCGCATATTAGAGGCGTTACTAGGGCCTGGTGTAGGCGTTTGTTGACGTAGGGTTTGACTCGTGATTTGGATGTTGCGAAGCTCTTTTCGTATTTCGTCGAGCATATTCTTTTGGTTTTGTGCGTCTTCTTCATATTTGAGACGCAATTTGGCAATGAAATCTGTTTCCTCTTTGAGGTATTGCTCTCTACGGGCGAGGTCTTGTGCGTATAGGAGTAGCTCTTCCTCGGTCATTGGGGGAAGGTCTGCGTTAGGATCTGCTTGGAGATCCCTTTGAGATCGCGTGATTGGGCGAGACATTTTGGAGGATATAAATGAGATTTAAAATGTGAATTTCGTACTGACACGCGTCGGGGCTTATTAGTGCAAATATCGGCGACCACTTCGATGTCCTACCGACTGCGCCAAATTTGTCACGTCCGTCACTGTGTTTTTGTTACAGGTACCAGGAGAGAGAAAAGAGAACAGTGACAGACGGACGGTTGAGATATTATGATTAAAATGAGGAGTGGTCTTTCGTGCCGAGACAGCCGCGGGCTGTCATATGCACTAGGACAACCGATATTGCTATGGATGCAGTCAAGAAGAGAACGTCCGACGCGGTTACAAGAAGTGTCCCGACAAGAATCACGCGCGAGATGATGCAACGGAAACGGTGAGTTTACAGGATTCAGCAATTATACAAAACGTTATACGACTCACCGCAATGCTGTATTAACGCCTAATAATATTGTTGCAGCAGGAATTGGCGGTACTGACTGTAGGTGTCGTACATCGGGTCTTCTATACAGATGTCCTCGAGGTGGGGAAGATCTGGCAGAGTTGCTGCTGCTCGGTTCGGGACGACGTTAGTGGCCTTGGATGCTGGCCGCAAGATGACACGTTGATGAGCTGGCAGAGGAACGTCACGGATGATTCGGCAACGGACCCTGGGAACGATGATCGTGTCTCGGCTGTCGTCGTCGTCGGCTATGTCGATCACCTCTGGACAATCGACCGGATGTAGAACTGGCGTCGGAGCTCGCGAGAGGTCCGCGTGGTTGACCTCTTTAGGAGGGTTGCAAGGGCAACCGTATACAGAAACGTAATCGGACGCGTCACACGGAATGTGCTCGGTAGTTCCCAGAAGTTCTGTCCACTCGGTAGTGGCAATGATTTGATCGAGCACCGCTTTATTTCTCAACGCGCGTCTCAATTTAGCAAGTTGATACTTGCGTCCCGCTCGACGTGGGCGTCGCATGGGTAAGGAATAGTAATGATGGAATATTAATAATATATAATGAAATGAACTTCCACTTGTTATTAACCTTTTTGGTAGTTAACTCGCTTCACGTCTATAGTGGCGGCTCAGCGTTTCCACTGCGCACTTTAGACCAATTCTAGACGTGGCACGAGAACTTCTTTATGACTCGCTTCAAATTCCTTATTGGCGGCTCAGCGTTTCCACTGCGCACTTTAGACCAAGTCCGGATATGTCGCGAGTTTAATATATTCGATGCAAGAACTGAATTGGAAGATGGTGTTGAACTAACACAAGAATAACAAGATCGAAGCACTGGTATAACAACGATATATTAAATAAGAACTGGTAAGTACACTGGTATACAATATGTAAGTAGTATTCTAATTGGAGTAGTAATTGGATTAATGAATAATGGATATAGTAATATGTTGTAGGATTAATGTATGAGAATTAGGACTTGAGTTGAGTTGAGTTAGAGTTGGAATTGGAATTGGAATTAGGTGTGACGTCGGTCGCACCTCCGACGTTAGCTTTAAGACTACATGTAAAATTAGATACATAAGAGCGAGCGTTCCCCTTTAAAGATTCCAAAACTCCTAAAAATCCTTCATAACAATGAATCCTTAACACCACGTACATCTGATCGAAATCCATCAACATAACCTAAAATCCAAAATCTGTCAAAATCCTAAAATAGCCAAAAATGGCCCAAACTCGAAGATTGAAATATCATTGGACTCGTGAGCGAAAATCATGAAACTAACCTAAAAATTTGTAGGTTATGTTCTCAATTCGCGTTTGTTTAGACTTTACCAAAATTTCGATTTTTGGTAATTTTCAAAAGTACTTAGAATATTTTCAAACATATGATCGGTCGACAAATGATGTCAACTAATCATATGACATATAAAATTTACATCGAAACGCCTTGCAAGAGCAAGCGCTCGAAAATATTCTAAGTCCCAATTTATTTAAATAAATAAATAGGTACGCCAATGGTTACCACTTAATTTTCGAGTCCTGCACCACTGGGAACGAAAACTGCTGACTCTAGTGCGGCGGCCATCGCGCTGTTTACGACGAAGACCGGCACAAAGAGGACACGGTCCCCTTTTGCGAAGTCAGCATTTTTCGGACGAACGTTATTCGTCGACGAACGTTCGATTTTCCCCAGTCCTCTCCGGGGACCCGAGTGGGTCAGTCGAGTTTTCGTCAATCTTCCAAGTCCAGACTATTTAGACATAGTCTTTCCAAATCCAGATTGTTTAGACACAATCTTCCCAAATCCATACTGTTTAGACACAGTCCCTAATACCATTCAGTAATATCGTATTCTTATTCGTTTAATTCAAACATTACGTCGTTTATTCAATTAAACATTTTTATTGCGTTTCATATTTCGTACTTAGTACGTATTTCGATTTCGTTAATAATAAGCATCTTTACCTTTGTATTCTTTTACGTTTATAATATACTTTGTTTTACCAGAGTCAATCTAAATCCCAATTATCATTTCCTTGCTCCTAACTTCGTAGTTTGAAGTGACACGTTGTTAGTTAGAGATAGAGTTCTCACTGGAAAGTTCGCGAATAGTATTCCTTATTCAATTTCCTGTTTCAACGTGTTCGCGTACGTGCGTGATAGTGATAGACTTGCTCGCATAGCAAGCTCCGCAGCATCCACGTCCGTTTTCTCGAATCAAAATATCGTCAACCACGCGGACGATATTCGCGAGATAAATTCACGGGATCGCACAGCGTCCACGCCCGTTTCCTCAACGAGCGCATCCGTCTACAATACCGTAGCAGCCAGCTGTCAATCATTGGAGGTCGTTCCTGTCAAATATTGACGTGACAGAGTTTGGCGCAGTCGTCAATCCTTGAAGGTCGTTTCCAGCCATTTGGATCAACGCCTGTCGAGCAGAGCGGACCGAATTCAAGGTCATCAGCGCAACCGTAGCCGTTCATCCGTTGCGAATTCATTTCTCGTGTCAATCGACAAACAAGCGAAGCGTAAAAGTAAGTGGAACATATTATCGCATATGTTTCAGGGTCGCGTGCATCTTTCATTTGTGTAAGACTGCATGCAGGTGTCGGCATCGGGTCCTAGTCTGTTGATAAAAAGACCAACACTTTTATTAAATGTCAGTCAGTGGAAGAGCAGAGTAGCCGGGCCGCGGTATTCTCTTCTCTTGCTCTTATAGCCCCGCCAGGACGTGACAAATTTGGCGCAGTCGGTAGGACGCTCGTTGGTCACCGATGTTAGAGACACCGTCAACACTTTTGTAGGATACGTCATGTGTCCTACCTCTGCCAAAATTTGTTGTGACAAATTTGGCGCAGTCGGTAGGACACTCGTTGGTCACCGATGTTAGAAGCACGGCATCGAGGAATAAAAATAGAATCAGTGTTAGCACGCGAACCCCTGCGCGTTCCATCATTGTTTGACAATTTAACGCAGTAGACTTAGAGTCCGTGAAAGCATAGTGTCAGTTAAAAGTGCGACGGGCAGTGAAGGAAATGCCCTTTCGCCCACGTTACATACTCAAATTATTTTTCGCGATGTTCGTACTCAGTACAAATTCATCGAGAGTTTTAGTGAACGTTAAAGTGCGACGGGCGGTTTAGAAAACGCCCCTTCGCCCACGTTATATAGTCGGATTATTTTTCGCGAATTTCATACTTAGAAATTTTCAAGCGACGCAATCATGGAAACGCGTAGCGAGGCTAGAAAGAAGGTTCCTCCTACGGAAGAGGAATTAATTGAATTCCAGAAGGATTTAGCTCGTAGAGAAGCAGCTCTCATTAATCAAACCGCCGCGTTGACTCAACTCAAATTGCAATACGAAACAGAAACGCGTGAGCAAAGAGTAACGTACGAGGATATACGCCGCGAGATAGCAGAAATCCGATCGGCCAGAGATTCTCAATCAATTCCAGCTAGCCCAGTCGTTGCGCCCCGCGAACCCATAATGCACGATTCTTCGAATTTCACCGTTAAACAAGCGGTTGAACTTGTGCCTACCTTTGACGGCACCTCCATAACCGTGCTACAATTCGTTCGCGCGTGCAAGCGAGCCTTGGAAGCTGTTCCAGCCACAGCTGAGCGTACCCTCACTAGATTAGTATGCAATAAGCTTAGAGGACAGGCATACGCCGCGATTGAAGACGTAAATATTAACACAATCTCTGAATTGTGCAACCGCCTGAAAGATGTACTAGGCCCATATAAATTCATCGATCAGTATCGCGGAGAATTAGCTTCGATACACCAGGGACAGTCCGAGCACGTGTTGAATTATATTACGCGAGTAAAGGACCTTAGAACGGCGATCATAGATTCAGGCCGCGGGGTCCCCAATCTAGACGAGATTGACAAATTCACAATTGATTGTTTCATGCGTGGTCTTATCCCAGCGCTTCGAGCCGAGGTCAGGCTCTGTGCGTCACTCGAATTACAGAAAATATTCGACGAAGCAGTAACCGCGTACAAACAGTACGAGCTTGACCGTGTTCGTTATCGTGACGACGGACGCCGCGTTGCATTCTCCGACTCTCGTAATCGCACACCAGAGCGATCAAGCAACTCTCCTTATGATAGGAATGCGCCAGAGCAGCGCAATAGATCTTCGGAAAGGAAAGATCAACGACCTTCCTTTTCACCTCGTGAATCCTGGCGAGACAGGAAACCCGATAACAGAGACGCGTATCGCTCTCCTCCTCCGCGACGTCACGAACCGTCGCAATCAAATCAGCGCGAAACGTATAAACGCGAAGATCGCGCTTCCCAGTCCCCAGGTCGCGATCGCTTTCCTACGGAGAATCGGAAGTATTGTAAATATTGTAAGCGCACGGGACATGACATACACGAATGTCGCCGCCGCGAATATTACAGTAGAAATGAGTCGGGAAACGAATCAAGCCTCCCGACAAACGCGACCAAAGGACGGGAGGCATCCCAAGAGAATCGCCAAAAGGCAACACAGCTGGCCGTCATCAGCGACGACCAGCAGTAGATGAAATTCGAGTAGATAGGAGAGATAACCCGGACGGTCAGCAGAATGAACGACCATCCGCGAAATTAGTCTCGGCAATAAATCTCGCGCCGGACTCCCCTATCCCTCGAATAAAAGCAAAATCGTCACTCTTCTCAAAAGAGTGTGAGTTCCTCTTGGACACCGGGTCCGAGGTCAACTTAATCCGAGCGTCTGGTATCAAATCTGACGTTCATCTAAAAACTGACAGCGTCATACACGTCCATGGCGTGACAGAAGGAGAAATTGCGACCCTCGGTTATATCAATGCGGAGCTAGCAGATTCCATTAAAGTCACGCTACACGTTCTGCCTGACAGTTTCCCAATTAATATAGATGGTATCTTAGGCTCCCCCTTCTTCAGAGAGGGAGCAGAGATATCATTTGCAAAGGAATGCGTAGAGTATAAAAACCTACGTATTCCCTTTTCGAATCCTCGGGAATATTCCATCGAAAGCCGTACCGCCGCCTGCATAGCCGTCAACGTAAAGGGCCCAAGCGAAGGGTATGTGCGAAAAGTAGATGTAAAACCCGATGTGTTCTTAGGTGATTGTTTAGTCACCAACCGTAACGGAAAGGCATACCTGCGATGCTTTAACGCATCGTCCGAAGTGGCGTCCTTCTCCCTGCCTACGTTGGAGGTGGAAGAGATCGAGGTTCCCTTTTCGAATATTCAAGCCGAAGTCAATTCGGACGTATTCAATGCTCGTGCGTGCCGCGCGCACGAGACGATCGTTAACGATCAACTCGCGTCTTCTATTAATTCCGGTAACCATCCCGACGATTCCGGTAGCCATCCCGATTCTTTAAATAATTCCGGTAACCATCCCGACGATTCCGGTAGCCATCCCGATTCTTTAAATAATTCCGGTAACCATCCCGACGATTCCGGTAGCCATCCCGATTCTTTAAATAATTCCGGTAACCATCCCGACGATTCCGGTAGCCATCCCGATTCTTTAAATAATTCCGGTAACCATCCCGACGATTCCGGTAGCCATCCCGATTTCCTAAACAATTCCGGTAACCATCCCGATCACTCATACTCGAAACCCCTTATGAAAGGCTTCGAATTCATACCCAAAAGGGTCCATTCCATTACCAAGTCCCGTAATGCTCGCGTTAATGAGCTTATGGAAACTATTCCCATGGATCACCTCGATCACGACGAGATAGACCATGTCAAATCTTTATTGGAGGAGAATAATGATCTCTTCCACCTTCAAGGGGATCGTCTGGGGAAAACTAACGCTGTAACACATAAAATCCCCACGACGGACGACATCCCCGTACATACCAAGCAATACCGGTATCCGCCGATTCACAAAGAGGAGATCGACAAACAAATGTGTGAACTCTTACAAAATGATATAGTCGCACCCTCTAGTTCACCGTATAACTCCCCTTTGTGGATCGTACCGAAGAAAGCGGATGCCGAAGGAAATAAGAAATGGAGAATGGTAATTGACTATCGCGCTTTAAACGAGAAGTCAATAGCAGACGCTTATCCACTGCCCAGCATAAACGAGATCTTAGATCAGCTGGGTAGTGCCAAATATTTTAGCGTATTTGATCTGGCAAGCGGGTTTCACCAAATAGGCATGGAAAAGGAGGACGCCGCAAAAACCGCCTTCTCAACTCCGTTCGGACACTACCAGTATAATAGAATGCCGTTCGGATTGCGTAATGCGCCGGCTACGTTCCAGCGACTAATGGATACGATCCTAACCGGTCTCCAGGGTAACGAACTCTTCGTTTATCTTGACGATATAGTCATATACGCGCGTTCCCTAGAAGAACACAAAGCGAAATTTGATAAATTGGTTCGCCGATTGAGAGCCGCCAATTTGAAATTACAACCGTCTAAATGCGGGTTTTTGCACAGAGAGGTAGCTTACCTAGGACACCAGATTAGCGAGGATGGCGTACGGCCATGCCCTAAAAAAATTAACGCGGTCCAAAATTATCCTCGACCGAAAAACGCAAAGAACGTCCGCGAATTTTTAGGTCTAGCGGGCTATTACCGCAGATTCATAGATAGATTCGCTCATATTTCCAAACCCCTCACCCAACTCCTTACCAAGGATACGAAATTCGTGTGGGGGTCAAAGCAGGAGGAAGCCTTCGAGACTTTACGACAGGCATTGTGTACGGAGCCTGTCCTCCAGTACCCAGATTTTGGGAAACCATTCAACGTAACGTGCGACGCCTCAGGGTACGCGATCGGCGCTGTCCTAAGCCAAGGCGACGTGGGAAAGGATCGCCCTATCGCGTACGCGTCACGTATCCTTCACGGCGCTGAACTAAACTACTCCACAATAGAAAAGGAGTGTTTAGCCATAATATTCGCCGTCCAATATTTCCGCCCGTACATTTACGGCAGGAAATTCTTACTCATCACCGATCACAGACCGCTGATGTGGATGACATCCGTAAAGGATCCCACATCCCGGCTCCTCCGGTGGAGATTAAAATTGGCAGAGTTCGAATACCAGGTTATCTACAAACCTGGCAGAGCCAACTCTAATGCGGATGCCCTATCCCGGAATCCGGTGGCATTGCCCATCTCATGGACCGATTCAGAGGAAACGACTCCGCCTAGGACGCCATTGTCAAGCCCGGGGACTCCTCTTTTCGACGCACGCCGCAGGAAGAAAGATAGAGACGATTCAATCCTCATGCCTCCACCGAAGTCAATGCCCCCAAAAAGGAGAAGATCATCGGCAGCCTCGTCACCGGGACCATCGATGGGTACGCCATCGCATTCTGATGACCCCCGCGCAGCATCCCCGCCTCTTATTTCAATCGCCGATCAAGGATTACTACGGGATCTGGGAGTCGAAGAAACTCTTTCCTTTTCTCCTATATTTCCGCCTTCCTTGACTGGACCAGATGTCTTCGATGAGCGAGAAGAGAGTATTCCCTCAGAAGAAGAAGAAGAAGAAGAAGAAGAAGAAGAAGAAGAAAGCAATCCTACACCACGTAGAAGAAGAATAATTCATACAAGAGACCGATTAATAATGAGAAGGGACAATTTAGTTTGCTTCATAACGATGGACGGACGGCCCATCGATCTCGGGGCCGTAGATCTCTATAGACAAGGCAAACTGGCCAAATCCCAAGACTTACTCCTACATAGAGCTAGGGTAACAGATCACGGTAAATACAAGTTAATCCAGATACCGATTAAACAATCGCCGCTTCATGAGGTATCTGCAGACGACCTCAAAGAATGTCTTAGAACGTTGATCGACGTTGTCAACGAGCTCGCGTTGGAATCCTTTTCAATCTCTAAAACATTCCTCGACCATTTGTCGAGAGAATACGTGATCAATCTACTCACAGAAACATTCGAGGACACACCAGTCCAAATATTTCTCTGTTCGAACGAGGTCCAAATCCCCGCTGAGGATAGAAGGATGGAGATCATCACGGAGAACCATGTATCAGCGTATGCCGGCCATAAAGGCATAACCAAGACATACAAAAGGATAAGAGAAAAATACTGGTGGAACAGCCTCAAAAAGGACGTAACCAACTACGTTAACAATTGCCTGAGTTGCCAGCGTAACAAGTTAACAAGAGTAAAAACTCGCCTACCAATGAAGTTAACGGATACGCCCGGCAGGGCGTTTGATAAGGTCTCGCTAGACATCGTGGGACCATTACCCACTACCGAAGATGGCAACACGTATGTAATGACGATGCAAGACCTTCTTACAAAATACTCCGTCGCAGTGCCGCTCAAATCTACCGACTCCGTCAGTACAGCAAACGCCTTCATCGACCACCTGATATGTCGCTTTGGAACGCCTAAGGCAATATTAACGGATCAAGGGACTAACTTCACAAGCTCCCTTATGAAGGCTATCGCAAAAAGATTCAGGATTACACGCCTCCAAACCACTGCTTTCCATCCACAAAGCAACGGATCCATTGAGAGATCGCATCATGTACTGACGGAATATTTGAAGCAGTACGTCAACAAAAATAACTGGGATAAATGGATAAACTTGGCAATGTTTAGCTACAATACCAGCGTACACGAGGGAACAGACTTCACCCCACACGAGTTGGTATTCGGTTCCCTGGCCCGTGTTCCTTCCTCTGATTCCCATCTCTACGCAGTAGAGAACGAGTCCTACGCAGGTTACCTCTTTGACCTACAAAGAAAGATAAACGAGACACAATCCCGCGCGCGCGATAATTTAGTAGCGGCAAAGCAGAAATCAAAGACTTATTATGATAGGAAGATTAACCCCGTGCAGTTCACGGTAGGCGAACAGGTATACTTGTTAAAAGAACCTCGTAAAGGAAAATTCGACGCGCAATATACTGGACCGCATGAGATAATAGAAATGCTTGATACGAACAATGTCAAATTACGAATAGGAAACCATTTCAAAATTGTCCATGCAAATAAGATTAAACGTCTTCCAGGTAGCCCGAGACAGGACACGCGTCAGCGAAATATTGTAACTGCAAACTTAATCTCTGATCCTTCTAAGAAAGACGATAGCGAGCCAAGGGTCCAACCAGAGGAGTCAGTTTACGAGACTCTTCACTCCTCATCCGATCAAGCTCCGAGTCACATTGCGGATCCCATAGCTATCCACGACAGAAAGATGTGCGGACCGATGGGAGGAAGACGGCCGACCGTGCTGAAAGCTCACCGATACATGAGACGATACAACAACACTATCTGTTACAATGGGATAGTTCGAGTGGCTTGCAACGGCAAGTTGCTGTGCCGCAACTGCAGCCAATACACCCGAATTGTTAGAGTGGAACGATGGGAGCATCAGCGGATGTATAACATCCCAAATAGATGCGAGTATTGCGGAATAAGGCTATGCACCGAAACGCCAGTATTGGAGTGCATCCCTTGCGGACAGATTCTATCGGCAAGATGGATCGCACAACGGGACGACCCTGACTGGATATCCGATAGTTCCAGTGATGACACCGATTCAGACGATGGTGACATTTAAGCGGAAGCCAGTGATAGTGCCAGTGTCGGAGAATTCCGAACCCGTCCTCCCTTGACGAAACGAACGTTAATTTGCGATTCCCTTGACCCAGCGTTGCGAGACAGGGATGACATTTCAGTGCATCCTGTCTACCGCCACCCAGAGGCAGAGATTCCACTGCGTGAAATCTCTTCTCTAAGGGGGGAGGTGTGACGTCGGTCGCACCTCCGACGTTAGCTTTAAGACTACATGTAAAATTAGATACATAAGAGCGAGCGTTCCCCTTTAAAGATTCCAAAACTCCTAAAAATCCTTCATAACAATGAATCCTTAACACCACGTACATCTGATCGAAATCCATCAACATAACCTAAAATCCAAAATCTGTCAAAATCCTAAAATAGCCAAAAATGGCCCAAACTCGAAGATTGAAATATCATTGGACTCGTGAGCGAAAATCATGAAACTAACCTAAAAATTTGTAGGTTATGTTCTCAATTCGCGTTTGTTTAGACTTTACCAAAATTTCGATTTTTGGTAATTTTCAAAAGTACTTAGAATATTTTCAAACATATGATCGGTCGACAAATGATGTCAACTAATCATATGACATATAAAATTTACATCGAAACGCCTTGCAAGAGCAAGCGCTCGAAAATATTCTAAGTCCCAATTTATTTAAATAAATAAATAGGTACGCCAATGGTTACCACTTAATTTTCGAGTCCTGCACCACTGGGAACGAAAACTGCTGACTCTAGTGCGGCGGCCATCGCGCTGTTTACGACGAAGACCGGCACAAAGAGGACACGGTCCCCTTTTGCGAAGTCAGCATTTTTCGGACGAACGTTATTCGTCGACGAACGTTCGATTTTCCCCAGTCCTCTCCGGGGACCCGAGTGGGTCAGTCGAGTTTTCGTCAATCTTCCAAGTCCAGACTATTTAGACATAGTCTTTCCAAATCCAGATTGTTTAGACACAATCTTCCCAAATCCATACTGTTTAGACACAGTCCCTAATACCATTCAGTAATATCGTATTCTTATTCGTTTAATTCAAACATTACGTCGTTTATTCAATTAAACATTTTTATTGCGTTTCATATTTCGTACTTAGTACGTATTTCGATTTCGTTAATAATAAGCATCTTTACCTTTGTATTCTTTTACGTTTATAATATACTTTGTTTTACCAGAGTCAATCTAAATCCCAATTATCATTTCCTTGCTCCTAACTTCGTAGTTTGAAGTGACACGTTGTTAGTTAGAGATAGAGTTCTCACTGGAAAGTTCGCGAATAGTATTCCTTATTCAATTTCCTGTTTCAACGTGTTCGCGTACGTGCGTGATAGTGATAGACTTGCTCGCATAGCAAGCTCCGCAGCATCCACGTCCGTTTTCTCGAATCAAAATATCGTCAACCACGCGGACGATATTCGCGAGATAAATTCACGGGATCGCACAGCGTCCACGCCCGTTTCCTCAACGAGCGCATCCGTCTACAATACCGTAGCAGCCAGCTGTCAATCATTGGAGGTCGTTCCTGTCAAATATTGACGTGACAGAGTTTGGCGCAGTCGTCAATCCTTGAAGGTCGTTTCCAGCCATTTGGATCAACGCCTGTCGAGCAGAGCGGACCGAATTCAAGGTCATCAGCGCAACCGTAGCCGTTCATCCGTTGCGAATTCATTTCTCGTGTCAATCGACAAACAAGCGAAGCGTAAAAGTAAGTGGAACATATTATCGCATATGTTTCAGGGTCGCGTGCATCTTTCATTTGTGTAAGACTGCATGCAGGTGTCGGCATCGGGTCCTAGTCTGTTGATAAAAAGACCAACACTTTTATTAAATGTCAGTCAGTGGAAGAGCAGAGTAGCCGGGCCGCGGTATTCTCTTCTCTTGCTCTTATAGCCCCGCCAGGACGTGACAAATTTGGCGCAGTCGGTAGGACGCTCGTTGGTCACCGATGTTAGAGACACCGTCAACACTTTTGTAGGATACGTCATGTGTCCTACCTCTGCCAAAATTTGTTGTGACAAATTTGGCGCAGTCGGTAGGACACTCGTTGGTCACCGATGTTAGAAGCACGGCATCGAGGAATAAAAATAGAATCAGTGTTAGCACGCGAACCCCTGCGCGTTCCATCATTGTTTGACAATTTAACGCAGTAGACTTAGAGTCCGTGAAAGCATAGTGTCAGTTAAAAGTGCGACGGGCAGTGAAGGAAATGCCCTTTCGCCCACGTTACATACTCAAATTATTTTTCGCGATGTTCGTACTCAGTACAAATTCATCGAGAGTTTTAGTGAACGTTAAAGTGCGACGGGCGGTTTAGAAAACGCCCCTTCGCCCACGTTATATAGTCGGATTATTTTTCGCGAATTTCATACTTAGAAATTTTCAAGCGACGCAATCATGGAAACGCGTAGCGAGGCTAGAAAGAAGGTTCCTCCTACGGAAGAGGAATTAATTGAATTCCAGAAGGATTTAGCTCGTAGAGAAGCAGCTCTCATTAATCAAACCGCCGCGTTGACTCAACTCAAATTGCAATACGAAACAGAAACGCGTGAGCAAAGAGTAACGTACGAGGATATACGCCGCGAGATAGCAGAAATCCGATCGGCCAGAGATTCTCAATCAATTCCAGCTAGCCCAGTCGTTGCGCCCCGCGAACCCATAATGCACGATTCTTCGAATTTCACCGTTAAACAAGCGGTTGAACTTGTGCCTACCTTTGACGGCACCTCCATAACCGTGCTACAATTCGTTCGCGCGTGCAAGCGAGCCTTGGAAGCTGTTCCAGCCACAGCTGAGCGTACCCTCACTAGATTAGTATGCAATAAGCTTAGAGGACAGGCATACGCCGCGATTGAAGACGTAAATATTAACACAATCTCTGAATTGTGCAACCGCCTGAAAGATGTACTAGGCCCATATAAATTCATCGATCAGTATCGCGGAGAATTAGCTTCGATACACCAGGGACAGTCCGAGCACGTGTTGAATTATATTACGCGAGTAAAGGACCTTAGAACGGCGATCATAGATTCAGGCCGCGGGGTCCCCAATCTAGACGAGATTGACAAATTCACAATTGATTGTTTCATGCGTGGTCTTATCCCAGCGCTTCGAGCCGAGGTCAGGCTCTGTGCGTCACTCGAATTACAGAAAATATTCGACGAAGCAGTAACCGCGTACAAACAGTACGAGCTTGACCGTGTTCGTTATCGTGACGACGGACGCCGCGTTGCATTCTCCGACTCTCGTAATCGCACACCAGAGCGATCAAGCAACTCTCCTTATGATAGGAATGCGCCAGAGCAGCGCAATAGATCTTCGGAAAGGAAAGATCAACGACCTTCCTTTTCACCTCGTGAATCCTGGCGAGACAGGAAACCCGATAACAGAGACGCGTATCGCTCTCCTCCTCCGCGACGTCACGAACCGTCGCAATCAAATCAGCGCGAAACGTATAAACGCGAAGATCGCGCTTCCCAGTCCCCAGGTCGCGATCGCTTTCCTACGGAGAATCGGAAGTATTGTAAATATTGTAAGCGCACGGGACATGACATACACGAATGTCGCCGCCGCGAATATTACAGTAGAAATGAGTCGGGAAACGAATCAAGCCTCCCGACAAACGCGACCAAAGGACGGGAGGCATCCCAAGAGAATCGCCAAAAGGCAACACAGCTGGCCGTCATCAGCGACGACCAGCAGTAGATGAAATTCGAGTAGATAGGAGAGATAACCCGGACGGTCAGCAGAATGAACGACCATCCGCGAAATTAGTCTCGGCAATAAATCTCGCGCCGGACTCCCCTATCCCTCGAATAAAAGCAAAATCGTCACTCTTCTCAAAAGAGTGTGAGTTCCTCTTGGACACCGGGTCCGAGGTCAACTTAATCCGAGCGTCTGGTATCAAATCTGACGTTCATCTAAAAACTGACAGCGTCATACACGTCCATGGCGTGACAGAAGGAGAAATTGCGACCCTCGGTTATATCAATGCGGAGCTAGCAGATTCCATTAAAGTCACGCTACACGTTCTGCCTGACAGTTTCCCAATTAATATAGATGGTATCTTAGGCTCCCCCTTCTTCAGAGAGGGAGCAGAGATATCATTTGCAAAGGAATGCGTAGAGTATAAAAACCTACGTATTCCCTTTTCGAATCCTCGGGAATATTCCATCGAAAGCCGTACCGCCGCCTGCATAGCCGTCAACGTAAAGGGCCCAAGCGAAGGGTATGTGCGAAAAGTAGATGTAAAACCCGATGTGTTCTTAGGTGATTGTTTAGTCACCAACCGTAACGGAAAGGCATACCTGCGATGCTTTAACGCATCGTCCGAAGTGGCGTCCTTCTCCCTGCCTACGTTGGAGGTGGAAGAGATCGAGGTTCCCTTTTCGAATATTCAAGCCGAAGTCAATTCGGACGTATTCAATGCTCGTGCGTGCCGCGCGCACGAGACGATCGTTAACGATCAACTCGCGTCTTCTATTAATTCCGGTAACCATCCCGACGATTCCGGTAGCCATCCCGATTCTTTAAATAATTCCGGTAACCATCCCGACGATTCCGGTAGCCATCCCGATTCTTTAAATAATTCCGGTAACCATCCCGACGATTCCGGTAGCCATCCCGATTCTTTAAATAATTCCGGTAACCATCCCGACGATTCCGGTAGCCATCCCGATTCTTTAAATAATTCCGGTAACCATCCCGACGATTCCGGTAGCCATCCCGATTTCCTAAACAATTCCGGTAACCATCCCGATCACTCATACTCGAAACCCCTTATGAAAGGCTTCGAATTCATACCCAAAAGGGTCCATTCCATTACCAAGTCCCGTAATGCTCGCGTTAATGAGCTTATGGAAACTATTCCCATGGATCACCTCGATCACGACGAGATAGACCATGTCAAATCTTTATTGGAGGAGAATAATGATCTCTTCCACCTTCAAGGGGATCGTCTGGGGAAAACTAACGCTGTAACACATAAAATCCCCACGACGGACGACATCCCCGTACATACCAAGCAATACCGGTATCCGCCGATTCACAAAGAGGAGATCGACAAACAAATGTGTGAACTCTTACAAAATGATATAGTCGCACCCTCTAGTTCACCGTATAACTCCCCTTTGTGGATCGTACCGAAGAAAGCGGATGCCGAAGGAAATAAGAAATGGAGAATGGTAATTGACTATCGCGCTTTAAACGAGAAGTCAATAGCAGACGCTTATCCACTGCCCAGCATAAACGAGATCTTAGATCAGCTGGGTAGTGCCAAATATTTTAGCGTATTTGATCTGGCAAGCGGGTTTCACCAAATAGGCATGGAAAAGGAGGACGCCGCAAAAACCGCCTTCTCAACTCCGTTCGGACACTACCAGTATAATAGAATGCCGTTCGGATTGCGTAATGCGCCGGCTACGTTCCAGCGACTAATGGATACGATCCTAACCGGTCTCCAGGGTAACGAACTCTTCGTTTATCTTGACGATATAGTCATATACGCGCGTTCCCTAGAAGAACACAAAGCGAAATTTGATAAATTGGTTCGCCGATTGAGAGCCGCCAATTTGAAATTACAACCGTCTAAATGCGGGTTTTTGCACAGAGAGGTAGCTTACCTAGGACACCAGATTAGCGAGGATGGCGTACGGCCATGCCCTAAAAAAATTAACGCGGTCCAAAATTATCCTCGACCGAAAAACGCAAAGAACGTCCGCGAATTTTTAGGTCTAGCGGGCTATTACCGCAGATTCATAGATAGATTCGCTCATATTTCCAAACCCCTCACCCAACTCCTTACCAAGGATACGAAATTCGTGTGGGGGTCAAAGCAGGAGGAAGCCTTCGAGACTTTACGACAGGCATTGTGTACGGAGCCTGTCCTCCAGTACCCAGATTTTGGGAAACCATTCAACGTAACGTGCGACGCCTCAGGGTACGCGATCGGCGCTGTCCTAAGCCAAGGCGACGTGGGAAAGGATCGCCCTATCGCGTACGCGTCACGTATCCTTCACGGCGCTGAACTAAACTACTCCACAATAGAAAAGGAGTGTTTAGCCATAATATTCGCCGTCCAATATTTCCGCCCGTACATTTACGGCAGGAAATTCTTACTCATCACCGATCACAGACCGCTGATGTGGATGACATCCGTAAAGGATCCCACATCCCGGCTCCTCCGGTGGAGATTAAAATTGGCAGAGTTCGAATACCAGGTTATCTACAAACCTGGCAGAGCCAACTCTAATGCGGATGCCCTATCCCGGAATCCGGTGGCATTGCCCATCTCATGGACCGATTCAGAGGAAACGACTCCGCCTAGGACGCCATTGTCAAGCCCGGGGACTCCTCTTTTCGACGCACGCCGCAGGAAGAAAGATAGAGACGATTCAATCCTCATGCCTCCACCGAAGTCAATGCCCCCAAAAAGGAGAAGATCATCGGCAGCCTCGTCACCGGGACCATCGATGGGTACGCCATCGCATTCTGATGACCCCCGCGCAGCATCCCCGCCTCTTATTTCAATCGCCGATCAAGGATTACTACGGGATCTGGGAGTCGAAGAAACTCTTTCCTTTTCTCCTATATTTCCGCCTTCCTTGACTGGACCAGATGTCTTCGATGAGCGAGAAGAGAGTATTCCCTCAGAAGAAGAAGAAGAAGAAGAAGAAGAAGAAGAAGAAGAAAGCAATCCTACACCACGTAGAAGAAGAATAATTCATACAAGAGACCGATTAATAATGAGAAGGGACAATTTAGTTTGCTTCATAACGATGGACGGACGGCCCATCGATCTCGGGGCCGTAGATCTCTATAGACAAGGCAAACTGGCCAAATCCCAAGACTTACTCCTACATAGAGCTAGGGTAACAGATCACGGTAAATACAAGTTAATCCAGATACCGATTAAACAATCGCCGCTTCATGAGGTATCTGCAGACGACCTCAAAGAATGTCTTAGAACGTTGATCGACGTTGTCAACGAGCTCGCGTTGGAATCCTTTTCAATCTCTAAAACATTCCTCGACCATTTGTCGAGAGAATACGTGATCAATCTACTCACAGAAACATTCGAGGACACACCAGTCCAAATATTTCTCTGTTCGAACGAGGTCCAAATCCCCGCTGAGGATAGAAGGATGGAGATCATCACGGAGAACCATGTATCAGCGTATGCCGGCCATAAAGGCATAACCAAGACATACAAAAGGATAAGAGAAAAATACTGGTGGAACAGCCTCAAAAAGGACGTAACCAACTACGTTAACAATTGCCTGAGTTGCCAGCGTAACAAGTTAACAAGAGTAAAAACTCGCCTACCAATGAAGTTAACGGATACGCCCGGCAGGGCGTTTGATAAGGTCTCGCTAGACATCGTGGGACCATTACCCACTACCGAAGATGGCAACACGTATGTAATGACGATGCAAGACCTTCTTACAAAATACTCCGTCGCAGTGCCGCTCAAATCTACCGACTCCGTCAGTACAGCAAACGCCTTCATCGACCACCTGATATGTCGCTTTGGAACGCCTAAGGCAATATTAACGGATCAAGGGACTAACTTCACAAGCTCCCTTATGAAGGCTATCGCAAAAAGATTCAGGATTACACGCCTCCAAACCACTGCTTTCCATCCACAAAGCAACGGATCCATTGAGAGATCGCATCATGTACTGACGGAATATTTGAAGCAGTACGTCAACAAAAATAACTGGGATAAATGGATAAACTTGGCAATGTTTAGCTACAATACCAGCGTACACGAGGGAACAGACTTCACCCCACACGAGTTGGTATTCGGTTCCCTGGCCCGTGTTCCTTCCTCTGATTCCCATCTCTACGCAGTAGAGAACGAGTCCTACGCAGGTTACCTCTTTGACCTACAAAGAAAGATAAACGAGACACAATCCCGCGCGCGCGATAATTTAGTAGCGGCAAAGCAGAAATCAAAGACTTATTATGATAGGAAGATTAACCCCGTGCAGTTCACGGTAGGCGAACAGGTATACTTGTTAAAAGAACCTCGTAAAGGAAAATTCGACGCGCAATATACTGGACCGCATGAGATAATAGAAATGCTTGATACGAACAATGTCAAATTACGAATAGGAAACCATTTCAAAATTGTCCATGCAAATAAGATTAAACGTCTTCCAGGTAGCCCGAGACAGGACACGCGTCAGCGAAATATTGTAACTGCAAACTTAATCTCTGATCCTTCTAAGAAAGACGATAGCGAGCCAAGGGTCCAACCAGAGGAGTCAGTTTACGAGACTCTTCACTCCTCATCCGATCAAGCTCCGAGTCACATTGCGGATCCCATAGCTATCCACGACAGAAAGATGTGCGGACCGATGGGAGGAAGACGGCCGACCGTGCTGAAAGCTCACCGATACATGAGACGATACAACAACACTATCTGTTACAATGGGATAGTTCGAGTGGCTTGCAACGGCAAGTTGCTGTGCCGCAACTGCAGCCAATACACCCGAATTGTTAGAGTGGAACGATGGGAGCATCAGCGGATGTATAACATCCCAAATAGATGCGAGTATTGCGGAATAAGGCTATGCACCGAAACGCCAGTATTGGAGTGCATCCCTTGCGGACAGATTCTATCGGCAAGATGGATCGCACAACGGGACGACCCTGACTGGATATCCGATAGTTCCAGTGATGACACCGATTCAGACGATGGTGACATTTAAGCGGAAGCCAGTGATAGTGCCAGTGTCGGAGAATTCCGAACCCGTCCTCCCTTGACGAAACGAACGTTAATTTGCGATTCCCTTGACCCAGCGTTGCGAGACAGGGATGACATTTCAGTGCATCCTGTCTACCGCCACCCAGAGGCAGAGATTCCACTGCGTGAAATCTCTTCTCTAAGGGGGGAGGTGTGACGTCGGTCGCACCTCCGACGTTAGCTTTAAGACTACATGTAAAATTAGATACATAAGAGCGAGCGTTCCCCTTTAAAGATTCCAAAACTCCTAAAAATCCTTCATAACAATGAATCCTTAACACCACGTACATCTGATCGAAATCCATCAACATAACCTAAAATCCAAAATCTGTCAAAATCCTAAAATAGCCAAAAATGGCCCAAACTCGAAGATTGAAATATCATTGGACTCGTGAGCGAAAATCATGAAACTAACCTAAAAATTTGTAGGTTATGTTCTCAATTCGCGTTTGTTT
The DNA here is from genome assembly GCF_051020765.1 of Lasioglossum baleicum. NCBI lineage: Eukaryota > Metazoa > Arthropoda > Insecta > Hymenoptera > Halictidae > Lasioglossum > Lasioglossum baleicum. The sequence continues at coordinate 251,221 of NW_027469194.1, read as the reverse complement.
AGACTTTACCAAAATTTCGATTTTTGGTAATTTTCAAAAGTACTTAGAATATTTTCAAACATATGATCGGTCGACAAATGATGTCAACTAATCATATGACATATAAAATTTACATCGAAACGCCTTGCAAGAGCAAGCGCTCGAAAATATTCTAAGTCCCAATTTATTTAAATAAATAAATAGGTACGCCAATGGTTACCACTTAATTTTCGAGTCCTGCACCACTGGGAACGAAAACTGCTGACTCTAGTGCGGCGGCCATCGCGCTGTTTACGACGAAGACCGGCACAAAGAGGACACGGTCCCCTTTTGCGAAGTCAGCATTTTTCGGACGAACGTTATTCGTCGACGAACGTTCGATTTTCCCCAGTCCTCTCCGGGGACCCGAGTGGGTCAGTCGAGTTTTCGTCAATCTTCCAAGTCCAGACTATTTAGACATAGTCTTTCCAAATCCAGATTGTTTAGACACAATCTTCCCAAATCCATACTGTTTAGACACAGTCCCTAATACCATTCAGTAATATCGTATTCTTATTCGTTTAATTCAAACATTACGTCGTTTATTCAATTAAACATTTTTATTGCGTTTCATATTTCGTACTTAGTACGTATTTCGATTTCGTTAATAATAAGCATCTTTACCTTTGTATTCTTTTACGTTTATAATATACTTTGTTTTACCAGAGTCAATCTAAATCCCAATTATCATTTCCTTGCTCCTAACTTCGTAGTTTGAAGTGACACGTTGTTAGTTAGAGATAGAGTTCTCACTGGAAAGTTCGCGAATAGTATTCCTTATTCAATTTCCTGTTTCAACGTGTTCGCGTACGTGCGTGATAGTGATAGACTTGCTCGCATAGCAAGCTCCGCAGCATCCACGTCCGTTTTCTCGAATCAAAATATCGTCAACCACGCGGACGATATTCGCGAGATAAATTCACGGGATCGCACAGCGTCCACGCCCGTTTCCTCAACGAGCGCATCCGTCTACAATACCGTAGCAGCCAGCTGTCAATCATTGGAGGTCGTTCCTGTCAAATATTGACGTGACAGAGTTTGGCGCAGTCGTCAATCCTTGAAGGTCGTTTCCAGCCATTTGGATCAACGCCTGTCGAGCAGAGCGGACCGAATTCAAGGTCATCAGCGCAACCGTAGCCGTTCATCCGTTGCGAATTCATTTCTCGTGTCAATCGACAAACAAGCGAAGCGTAAAAGTAAGTGGAACATATTATCGCATATGTTTCAGGGTCGCGTGCATCTTTCATTTGTGTAAGACTGCATGCAGGTGTCGGCATCGGGTCCTAGTCTGTTGATAAAAAGACCAACACTTTTATTAAATGTCAGTCAGTGGAAGAGCAGAGTAGCCGGGCCGCGGTATTCTCTTCTCTTGCTCTTATAGCCCCGCCAGGACGTGACATAGGAGTGAAGGATCGACACACTTCACTATCGCGGAGCTAGACTGAACACGTCTGCTCTTGAAGCCGGACTGACTCTGAGGCCAGGTAGGCACGTCTGTGCGAGTCGCTGGCTGAAGGCGGACTGATGCAAGCGCCTGCTCTGTCTTGCCTCCTTCGTTCGGAGTGGGGATAGCTGACGCTGCAGTCTCTTTGTTCTTCAGTCGTCGGAGTGGGAGAACCGCTGACGCAGCAGCGTCTTTGCTCCCGGGGACTGCACGTGCATTTCTGCTGACGCTGCAGTCTCGTGGCTGTCCTATTGCCCTCTACGAGCGTGGGACTGCTGATGCAGCAGTCTTTGGACTTCTCGACGTTTCTAGAAGCTTCTAGATGCTTCCAGAGTGATGCAATACTTTATTGCATTATGTGTCGTGGTGATGGGTTGAAACTGAGGTAAGGTGTTGATCAAGGTGAAGTTATGGTGATGGGTAGAGACGGAGATAAGGATTAGAACAATAGAATATATGGGATCTTAATATTATGTTCTTATGTCTAGGGGACGGTGTATGGATCTTATGCAGATCAGACCTTGAATACATAATGTATGTACAAGGCCAACGTCGTACATCGGACGACGTAACAATCGTTCCCAGGGTCCGTTGCCGAATCATCCGTGACGTTCCTCTGCCAGCTCATCAACGTGTCATCTTGCGGCCAGCATCCAAGGCCACCAATGTCGTCCCGAACCGAGCAGCAGCAACTCTGCCAGATCTTCCCCACCTCGAGGACATCTGTATAGAAGACCCGATGTACGACACCTACTGTCAGTACCGCCAGTTCCTGCTGCAACAATATTATTAGGCGTTAATACAGCATTGCGGTGAGTCGTATAATGTCTTGTATAATTGCTGAATCCTGTAAACTCACCGTTCTCGTTGCATCATCTCGCGCGTGATTCTTGTCGGGACACTTCTTGTAACCGCGTCGGACGTTCTCTTCTTGACTGCATCCATAGCAATATCGGTTGTCCTAGTGCATATGACAGCCCGCGGCTGTCTCGGCACGAAAGACCACTCCTCATTTAATCATAATATCTCAACCGTCCGTCTGTCACTGTTCTCTTTTCTCTCTCCTGGTACCTGTAACAAAAACACAGTGACGGACGTGACACCGACGAGGTGTTAAAACACCGGAGGCTCGCTTTGCCTTTACGATTGGTGACGACGCAGTCACCCAGGAATACATCCGGCGCTACATTAACACGGCGGATATATCCCTGTTTGGGTCCTTCGACGTCGACCGCTATACACGCAACGGTACGAGGTTCGAGGACGAATTCTTCGGATTTCGGAGGAGTCTTTGTTCGGACTCGATCCTCACGCTCCACGATCCGACTTCTCGCAGTGTACTCCGATATCTCTCGAGTCTCCTTCGATTCCGGCCGGCTTTTCACGGCGTTTTTCTCTAGGGAGTACTCGATCGAATCCCGAGGAGGCATTGAAATAACCTCCGTCACCGGGGCTCTGCAAGGTCTGACCGCGGGTGCACGAGGATTTGAGGAAGACACTCGAACGTTCCTTGCCGAATGTTCCTCACGCTTGGCGGCTGGAGTTTTAACGAGATCGTTGGTCATAGACGAAGGCATTGAAATAACCTCTGCTGCCAATTTATCGCGAGGCTCAGCCGTGGGCGCGCAAGGGTTCGAGAAGGGAACCCGAATGTTTCCTATCGTTATGGATTGATTCGCAAAGGAGATTTCGGCTCCTGTTCTGAAGAAGGGAGAACCGAGGATTCCGTCGATGTTAATTGGGAAGTTTTCTTCCAAGACATGAAATTCGATAGGGTTTTGACCCTGTAAGTATATTTTAATTTGACCGAGAGTTGGAATGGATCCCTCGGTTATTCCTTGGACTTCTATAGTGTTCGTATGATCTATAGGTAGATTTGGTTCTAGACTTGACGCACGAATTAAATTGATCTCCGAACCCGTGTCCAACAAAAATTCACACTTCTTTTGTAATTGAGGGGCGGAGATTTTTACGCGCGGGATTGGTGAGTCTGCAGCAAGATTTACTGCTGAGACGAATCGTCGGACTGGTCGTTCGTCCGGATAGCCGTTTGGGTGCGGGCTGTAGTTTGGGTTGAAGATGCGGCCTCCCGCCTGGGGTTGGCTTCGGTCGGGAGGCCGGACTCGTTTCCCGACCTCCTATTATTATTGAAAGCGCGCTTACGGCACTCGTGAATATCGTGCCCGGGGACTTTGCAGTAGTTGCAAAATTTGTTAGAGCTTGAAGGGCGATCTGTGCGACCATCGCGGTACGTGTTTTGGTCGCGAGGATTATTTTCCCATCGCCGTTGCGGCGTCGGGGAGCGATAAGAGTCCCGGTTTGAGTTTCTTGAGGACTGCTGAGACGAGTCCGGTCTGTTATCGCGGCGTTCTTGGGTTCGCTCTGGAATGTCACGAGGGGACTCGTACGTGGAACGCTGGCGATACGGCCGGTTATCAGAGAAGCTGACTCGTTTTTCTTCGCGGATCAGTTCTCGTCGACGAGTCTGGTCTGACTCATACTGCCTGTAAGCAGAGATGGCTGCTTCGAAAACAGTGGCAGGATTTCGCGAAGGGCAATGAATCACTTCGGCACGCAGCTGGGGAAGGAGACCTCGTAGAAAACAATCTACTACGAAGCGATCTAGTTCTTCGTAATCAAGGCCAATATCTGTGGCATCTTGAATCGCGGTTCGAAGGTCTTTAACGCGATTGATGAAGTCTAAGATGTGCTCGTTTGGAGCTTGGAGTACACTCGCGAGATCGCCACGGTACTGGTCAACGAATTTGTATGGGCCCAGTACTGTTCGTAATTTCTCGCATAGTGCAGAAATTGTGAATATGTGCTGGCCTTCTATAGCGGCATAAGCACGATCGTGGAGTTTATTGCAGAGCAATTTTGTGAGGGCACGCTCTGCAGTGGCCGGTACGGTGTCACGCGCGCGTTTGCATGCACGTATGAATTGTAGGACGGAAGACGAAGTTCCGTCGAATCTAGGGACAAGCTCGGCGGCTTGTTTTAAAGCGAAATTACCAGTAGGTTCATACTGTGGGATTTCGCGTAATAAAATCAGTTTCTTCTTTGAGATAGTGCTCTCTACGGGCGAGGTCTTGTGCGTATAGGAGTAGCTCTTCCTCGGTCATTGGGGGAAGGTCTGCGTTAGGATCTGCTTGGAGATCCCTTTGAGATCGCGTGATTGGGCGAGACATTTTGAAAGATATAAATGGGATTTAAGAAATGTGAACTTCGTACTGACACGCGTCGGGCTTATTAATGCAAATATCGGCGACCACTTCGATGTCCTACCGACTGCGCCAAATTTGTCACGTCCGTCACTGTGTTTTTGTTACAGGTACCAAGAGAGAGAAAAGAGAACAGTGACAGACGGACGGTTGAGATATTATGATTAAAATGAGGAGTGGTCTTTCGTGCCGAGACAGCCGCGGGCTGTCATATGCACTAGGACAAACGATATTGCTATGATGCAGTCAAGAAGAGAACGTCCGACGCGGTTACAAGAAGTTTCCGACAAGAATCACGCGCGAGATGATGCAACGAAAACGGTGAGTTTACAGGATTCAGCAATTATACAAGACATTATACGACTCACCGCAATGCTGTATTAACGCCTAATAATATTGTTGCAGCAGGAACTGGCGGTACTGACAGTAGGTGTCGTACATCGGGTCTTCTATACAGATGTCCTCGAGGTGGGGAAGATCTGGCAGAGTTGCTGCTGCTCGGTTCGGGACGACGTTAGTGGCCTTGGATGCTGGCCGCAAGATGACACGTTGATGAGCTGGCAGAGGAACGTCACGGATGATTCGGCAACGGACCCTGGGAACGATGATCGTGTCTCGGCTGTCGTCGTCGTCGGCTATGTTGATCACCTCTGGACAATCGACCGGATGCAGAACTGGCGTCGGAGCTCGCGAGAGGTCCGCGTGGTTGACCTCTTTAGGAGGGTTGCAAGGGCAACCGTATACAGAAACGTAATCGGACGCGTCACACGGAATGTGCTCGGTAGTTCCCAGAAGTTCTGTCCACTCGGTAGTGGCAATGATTTGATCGAGCACCGCTTTATTTCTCAACGCGCGTCTCAATTTAGCAAGTTGATACTTGCGTCCCGCTCGACGTGGGCGTCGCATGGGTAAGGAATAGTAATGATGGAATATTAATAATATATAATGAAATGAACTTCCATTTGTTTGTTACGTCGTCCGATGTACGACGTTGGCCTTGTACACACACTATGTATACAAGGTCTGATCTGCATAAGATCCATACACCGTCCCCTAGACATAAGAGCATAGTATTAAGATTTCATTATTCTATTGTTCTAATCCTTATCTCCGTCTCTACCCATTACCATAACTTCACCTTGATCAACACCTTACCTCAGTTTCAACCCATCACCACGACACATAATGCAATAAAGTATTGCATCACTCTGGAAGCATCTAGAAGCTTCTAGAAACGTCGAGAAGTCCAAGGACTGCTGCATCAGCAGTCCCACGCTCGTAGAGGGCAATAGGACAGCCACGAGACTGCAGCGTCAGCAGAAATGCACGTGCAGTCCCCGGGAGCGAAGACGCTGCTGCGTCAGCGGTTCTCCCACTCCGACGACTGAAGAACAAAGAGACTGCAGCGTCAGCTATCCCCACTCCGAACGAAGGAGGCAAGGCAGAGCGGACGCTTGCGTCAGTCCGCCTCCATCTCGCGACTCGAGCAGTCCGCCTTCAGCCAGCGACTCGCACAGACGTGCCTACCTGGCCTCAGCCGCCAGTCCGGCTTCGTCCGGCTTCAAGAGCAGACGTGTTCAGTCTAGCTCCGCGAAAGTGAAGTGTGTCGATCCTTCACTCCTAATTCCAATTCCAATTCCAACTCTAACTCAACTCAACTCAAGTCCTAATTCTCATACGTTATTCCTACAACATATTACTATATCCATTATTCATTAATCCAATTACTACTCCTATTATAATACTACTTACATATTGTATACCAGTGTACTTACCAGTTCTTATTTAATATATCGTTGTTATACCAGTGCTTCGATCTTGTTATTCTTGTGTTAGTTCAACACCATCTTCCAATTCAGTTCTTGCATCGAATATATTAAACTCGTGACATATCCGGACTTGGTCTAAAGTGCGCAGTGGAAACGCTGAGCCGCCAATAAGGAATTTGAAGCGAGTCATAGAGAAGTTCTCGTGCCACGTCTAGAATTGGTCTAAAGAGCGCAGTGGAAACGCTGAGCCGCCACTATAGACGTGAAGCGAGTTAACTACCTAAAAGGTTAATAACAAGTGGAAGTTCATTATATTATTATTATTCCATCATTACTATTCCTTACCCATGCGACGCCCACGTCGAGCGGGACGCAAGTATCAACTTGCTAAATTGAGACGCGCGTTAAGAAATAAAGCGGTGCTCGATCAAATCATTGCCACTACCGAGTGGACAGAACTTCTGGGAACCACCGAGCACATTCCGTGTGACGCGTCCGATTACGTTTCTGTATACGGTTGCCCTTGCAACCCTCCTAAAGAGGTCAACCACGCGGACCTCTCGCGAGCTCCGACGCCAGTTCTACATCCGGTCGATTGTCCAGAGGTGATCGACATAGCCGACGACGACGACAGCCGAGACACGATCATCGTTCCCAGGGTCCGTTGCCGAATCATCCGTGACGTTCCTCTGCCAGCTCACCAACGTGTCGTCTTGCGGCCAGCATCCAAGGCCACTAATGTCGTCCCGAACCGAGCAGCAGCAACTCTGCCAGATCTTCCCCACCTCGAGGACATCTGTATAGAAGATCCGATGTACTACACCTACTGTCAGTACCGCCAGTTCCTGCTACAACAATATTATTAGGCGTCAATACAACATTGCGGTGAGTCGTATAATGTCTTGTATAATTGCCGAATCCTGTAAACTCACCGTTCTCGTTGCATCATCTCGCGCGTGATTCTTGTCGGGACACTTCTTGTAACCGCGTCGGACGTTCTCTTCTTGACTGCATCCATAGCAATATCGGTTGTCCTAGTGCATATGACAGCCCGCGGCTGTCTCGGCACGAAAGACCACTCCTCATTTTAATCTTCATATCTCAACCGTCCGTCTGTCACTGTTCTCTTTTCTCTCTCCTGGTACCTGTAACAAAAACACAGTGACGGACGTGACAAATTTGGCGCAGTCGGTAGGACATCGAAGTGGTCGCCGATATTTGCATTAATAAGCCGACGCGTGTCAGTGCGAAGTTCACATTTCTAAATCCCATTTATATCTTTCAAAATGTCTCGCCCAATCACGCGATCTCAAAAGGATCTCCGAGCAGATCCTAACGCAGACCTTCCTCCAATGACCGAGGAAGAGTTACTCCTTTATGCGCAAGACCTCGCCCGTAGAGAGCAATATCTCAAAGAAGAAACTGATTTTATTGCCAAATTGCGTCTCAAATATGAAGAAGACGCACAAAACCAAAAGAATATGCTCGACGAAATACGAAAAGAGCTTCATAACATCCAAATCACGAGTCAAACCCTACGTCAACAATCGCCTACACCAGGCCCTAGTAACGTCTCTAATATGCGGGAACCTTCACCGCCAGAGCCACGCGAAATCCCACAGTATGAACCTACTGGTAATTTCGCTCTAAAACAAGCCGCCGAGCTTGTCCCTAGATTCGACGGAACTTCGTCTTCCGTCCTACAATTCATACGTGCATGCAAACGCGCGCGTGACACCGTACCGGCCACTGCAGAGCGTGCCCTCACGAAATTGCTCTGCAATAAACTCCACGATCGTGCTTATGCCGCTATAGAAGGCCAGCACATATTCACAATTTCTGCACTATGCGAGAAATTACGAACAGTACTGGGCCCATACAAATTCGTTGACCAGTACCGTGGCGATCTCGCGAGTGTACTCCAAGCTCCAAACGAGCACATCCTAGACTTCATCAATCGCGTCAAAGACCTTCGAACCGCGATTCAAGATGCCACAGACATTGGCCTTGATTACGAAGAGCTGGATCGCTTCGTAGTAGATTGCTTCCTACGAGGTCTCCTTCCCCAGCTGCGTGCCGAAGTGCTTCATTGCCCTTCGCGAAATCCTGCCACTGTTTTCGAAGCAGCCATCTCTGCTTACAGGCAGTATGAGTCAGACCAGACTCGTCGACGAGAACTGATCCGCGAAGAAAAACGAGTCAGCTTCTCTGATAACCGGCCGTATCGCCAGCGTTCCACGTACGAGTCCGCTCGTGACATTCCAGAGCGAACTCAAGAACGCCGCGATAGCAGACCGGACTCGTCTCAGCAGTCCTCGAGAAACTTAAACCGGGACTCTTATCGCTCCCCGACGCCGCAACGGCGATGGGAAAACAATCCTCGCGACCAAAACACGTACCGCGATGGTCGCACAGATCGCCCTTCAAGCTCTAACAAATTTTGCAACTACTGCAAAACCCCCGGGCACGATATTCACGAGTGCCGTAAGCGCGCTTTTAATAATAATAGGAGGTCGGGAAACGAGTCCGGCCTCCCGACCGAAGCCAACCCCAGGCGGGAGGCCGCATCTTCAACCCAAACTACAGCCCGCACCCAAACAGCTATCCGGACGAACGACCAGTCCGACGATTCGTCTCAGCAGTAAATCTTGCTGCAGACTCACCAATTCCGCGCGTAAAAATCTCCGCCCCTCAATTACAAAAGAAGTGTGAATTTTTGCTAGACACGGGTTCGGAGATCAATTTGATTCGTGCGTCAAGTCTAGAACCCAATCTACCTATAGATCATACGAACACTATAGAAGTCCAAGGAATAACCGAGGGATCCATTCCAACTCTCGGTCAAATTAAAATACACTTACAGGGTCAAAACCCTATCGAATTTCATGTCTTGGAAGAAAACTTCCCAATTAACATCGACGGAATCCTCGGTTCTCCCTTCTTCAGAACAGGAGCCGAGATCTCCTTTGCGAATCAATCCATAACGATAGGAAACATTCGGGTTCCCTTCTCGAACCCTTGCGCGCCCACGGCTGAGCCTCGCGATAAATTGGCAGCAGAGGTTATTTCAATGCCTTCGTCTATGACCAACGATCTCGTTAAAACTCCAGCCGCCAAGCGTGAGGAACATTCGGCAAGGAAAGTTCGAGTGTCTTCCTCAAATCCTCGTGCACCCGCGGTCAGACCTTGCAGAGCTCCGGTGACGGAGGTTATTTCAATGCCTCCTCGGGATTCGATCAAGTACTCCCTAGAGAAAAACGCCGTGAAAAGCCGGCCGGAATCGAAGGAGACTCGAGAGATATCGGAGTACACTGCGAGAAGTCGGGTCGTGGAGCGTGAGGATCGAGTCCGAACAAAGACTCCTCCGAAATCCGAAGAATTCGTCCTCGAACCTCGTACCGTTGCGTGTATAGCGGTCGACGTCGAAGGACCCAAACAGGGATATATCCGCCGTGTTAATGTAGCGCCGGATGTATTCCTGGGTGACTGCGTTGTCACCAATCGTAAAGGCAAAGCGAGCCTCCGGTGTTTTAACACCTCGTCGGAAAGAGTTTCATTTCGATTGCCCCCATTGGAGATGGAAGAAATCGAGTCGTACTCTTCCGACCTTTCTAATTCCGGGTATCATCCCGACGCATTCGGTAACCATCCCGACCTTTCTAATTCCGGGTACTATCCCGACGCATTCGGTAACCATCCCGACCTTTCTAATTCCGGGAACCATCCCGACACATTCGGTAACCATCCCGACCTTACTAATTCCGGGAACCATCCCGACGTATTCGGTAACCATCCCGACCTTTCTAATTCCGGGTATCGTCCCGACGTATTCGGTAACCATCCCGACCTTTCTAACTCCGGTAACCAGCCCGATTCTTATACTAACTCCGGTAACCAGCCCGATCATTATACTAACTCCGGTAACCAGCCCGATTCTTATTCTAACTCCGGTAACCAGCCCGATCCTTATTCTAACTCCGGTAACCAGCCCGATCATTATACTAACTCCGGTAACCAGCCCGATAAAACCAAGGTCAGAATGACCTATTCCATCGCAAATTCCCACGAAGCTCGCGTGAAAGAGCTATTAGAAACTATCCCCATGGATCATCTCAGCGGCGACGAAATGGACCATGTTAAATCTTTGTTAGAAAAGCACAATGATCTTTTCCATCTCCAAGGGGATCGTTTGAGAAAAACAAATGCGGTGACTCACAGAATCATCACGACGGATGATATTCCAATCCATGTTAAACAGTATCGCTACCCACCAATCCACAAGGACGAAATCAACAAACAAATGTCCGAACTCTTACGGAATGACATAGTCGTTCCATCTAACTCACCTTATAATTCCCCCTTGTGGATTGTTCCTAAGAAAGCGGACGCCGAGGGTAACAAAAAATGGCGCATGGTAATCGATTACCGCGCATTAAACGAGAAATCGGTGGCCGACGCGTACCCGCTACCTAGCATTAACGAAATCCTAGATCAGTTAGGCAGCGCCGCATACTTCAGTGTGTTTGACTTAGCCAGCGGATTCCATCAGATAGGAATGGAGAGGGAGGATGCCGCGAAGACCGCCTTCTCCACGCCTTTCGGCCACTACGAATTCAACAGAATGCCATTCGGTCTCCGTAATGCTCCGGCTACCTTCCAAAGATTAATGGACACAGTCCTCTGCGGCCTACAAGGCAACGAACTCTTCGTGTACCTCGACGATATCGTGATCTACGCGCGTTCATTAGAAGAACATTATGCCAAATTCAATAAACTAGCCCGCCGACTGCGCGGAGCCAACCTCAAATTACAGCCCTCGAAATGCGGCTTCCTTCATAAGGAAGTGGCATACCTGGGACATCAGATTAGTCAAGACGGCGTCAGACCATGTCCAAAGAAAATTAATGCCGTACAAAATTTCCCACGACCTAAGAACGCGAAAAACGTGCGCGAATTTCTAGGCCTTGCAGGGTACTACCGCAAATTTATTAATGACTTCGCTAAAATCTCCAAACCCCTAACCCAACTTCTCGCCAAAGAGCACAATTTCGAATGGGGTCCAAAACAAGAAAAGGCCTTCGAAGACCTACGACAAGCTCTGTGTGACGAACCGGTCCTTCAATACCCGGATTTCGATAAGCCATTTAACGTCACCTGCGATGCATCTGGATATGCCATCGGCGCCGTACTAAGCCAAGGCGAAGTAGGCAAGGATCGTCCCGTTGCCTATGCCTCAAGGATCCTGCAGGGCGCTGAAGTGAACTATTCTACAATAGAGAAGGAGTGCTTAGCAATAATATTCGCAGTACAGTATTTTAGACCATATATTTACGGCCGAAAATTTACACTAATCACAGACCATAAACCGCTGGTCTGGATGACGTCAGTAAAAGACCCTACGTCGCGCCTCCTCAGATGGCGCCTAAAACTGGCCGAGTTTGAATATAAAGTCGTCTACAAACCTGGAAAAGCGAATTCTAACGCTGATGCCCTCTCCCGAAACCCAGTTACGTTGCCCCTCTCATGGAGCACCCCTGGAGGCACATCGCCGCCAAGAGCACCGTTATCAAATCCAGGAACCCCTCTCTTCGATAACCGCCGAAGGAGATGGGCCGACTCGCATCTTATGCCACCGCCTCAGTCAATTCCCCCGAGGAAGAGGAAATCATCGTCAAACTCAACATCTGAACCACCATCGAAAACGCCACCACGCCCTAGGGCGAGTTCAGATGACGACAGCCTTTTGGTATCACCACCCCTAGTACCCGCCTCCAGTCAAGAGGAGTCACCCATTACAGGACTAGAGGACATCTTAACCACCGTCCCCAGCCTAATTCCCCAACCAATGGGACCGAACTGGCACGATGAAGAGGAAGAAACCTTACCCTCCGAGGACGAAGAAGAAGATGAGGAGCCAAGACGACAAGGGAGAGTAACGTACCTCCGCGACCGACTAATTATGAGGAAAGATAATTTAGTATGTTTCACAACCCTGGATGGTCAACCTATAGACCCAGGAGCCGTAGACCTCCATAGACAAAGGAAATTGTCCGACGGTCGAGACCTGACCTTATTCAAAGCAAAGATAAGTAATTTCGGTAGCAACAAGCTGATACAGATACCCATCAAACCATCCCTGGCTCACGAGGTTTCAACTGACGACCTAAAAGAATGTTTCCGGACATTACTTGATGTAGCCAACGAACTCAGACTGCGAACATTTTCAATCTCTAAAACCTATATAGACGACAATTCCATGGAGTACGTCTCGAACCTCCTCATCGCGACATTCGAAGACACCCCCGTACACATATTCTTCTGCGCAAACGAAATCCAGATACCGGCCGAAGATAGATGGAATGATATTATCGCAGAAAATCACGTCTCTGCGTACGCAGGGCACAAAGGAATTACAAAAACCCTGAAGAGAATCCGCGAAAGATATTGGTGGAGCGGTATGAAGATCCAGATAACGAACTACGTTAATAACTGCCTCAGTTGCCAACGTAATAAACTGACCAGGGTAAAAACGCGCCTGCCGATGAGAATAACGGATACACCCGGTAGAGCGTTCGATAAGGTGTCCATGGACATTGTAGGGCCCCTTCCAACAACCAACGACGGAAACACATACATCTTAACCATACAGGATTTATTAACGAAACACTCAACTGCAATCCCTCTTAAATCCGCCGATGCCATCAGCACTGCGGACGCATTTATAAACAATTTTATCTGCCGTTTCGGAACACCTAAAGCCATCCTAACGGATTAAGGAGCGAATTTCACAAGTTCCCTGATGAAGGCCATCACAAAACGATTCAGAATAACTCGGCTGCAAACAACAGCCTTCCACCCTCAAAGCAACGGGTCAATCGAAAGATCCCACCACGTCTTAGCAGAATACCTGAAGCAATACGTCCACAAAAACAACTGGGACAAATGGGTCGATTTAGCAATGTTTAGTTACAATACAAGTGTCCACGAGGGCACAGATTTCACGCCGCACGAGTTAGTATTCGGCTCTTTGGCGCGAGTCCCATCCGCCGATTCCTACTCCTACGAATGCGAAAACGACTCCTATACCCACTACCTCTCCCAATTGCAAAGAAAGATAACCGAAACCCAGATTCGCGCGCGCGGAAACTTAGTCTCCGCGAAAAGAAAATCCAAATCATACTACGATAGAAGAATTAACCCGGTAGAATTCAAGGTGGGAGAACAAGTATTCCTACTCAAAGAACCCTGCAAGGGCAAATTCGATGCGCAATATACGGGTCCTCACGAAATTTGCGACATCCTAGACTCAAACAATGTAAAAATTAAAGTAGGGAACCATTTTAAGACTGTACATGCAAACAAACTCAAGCGTGCGCCGAATAATCCAACGCAAAACCCGCGTCAGCGAAACGTGACACTCATCTGGACGCAGATAAGAAAAGACAAAAGTGCAAGTGAAAGTGTTAGTGAACAAAGTGATTCCCCACCCACCCTAAACCCCGAGAAAAGACAGTCGAAAAATGAACATTGCGAATACGACTTGTCGGACATTACAAAACCAGCCCCAGCCCCACGTGCCGACACCGACAACATTTCAGTGCGACCAGTGTTTCGTACAAATACTCGCCGAGAACTGTGCTCCCTGCACGGAGTACCTCCGGACGATGCGTCGCATGAATGAGTGTGTGATCGAGTGTTGAGCGAGAAATTTCTTCCTTGTAAGAAATTTCTTTTCCGCGTTGGGAGGTGTTACGTCGTCCGATGTACGACGTTGGCCTTGTACACACACTATGTATACAAGGTCTGATCTGCATAAGATCCATACACCGTCCCCTAGACATAAGAGCATAGTATTAAGATTTCATTATTCTATTGTTCTAATCCTTATCTCCGTCTCTACCCATTACCATAACTTCACCTTGATCAACACCTTACCTCAGTTTCAACCCATCACCACGACACATAATGCAATAAAGTATTGCATCACTCTGGAAGCATCTAGAAGCTTCTAGAAACGTCGAGAAGTCCAAGGACTGCTGCATCAGCAGTCCCACGCTCGTAGAGGGCAATAGGACAGCCACGAGACTGCAGCGTCAGCAGAAATGCACGTGCAGTCCCCGGGAGCGAAGACGCTGCTGCGTCAGCGGTTCTCCCACTCCGACGACTGAAGAACAAAGAGACTGCAGCGTCAGCTATCCCCACTCCGAACGAAGGAGGCAAGGCAGAGCGGACGCTTGCGTCAGTCCGCCTCCATCTCGCGACTCGAGCAGTCCGCCTTCAGCCAGCGACTCGCACAGACGTGCCTACCTGGCCTCAGCCGCCAGTCCGGCTTCGTCCGGCTTCAAGAGCAGACGTGTTCAGTCTAGCTCCGCGAAAGTGAAGTGTGTCGATCCTTCACTCCTAATTCCAATTCCAATTCCAACTCTAACTCAACTCAACTCAAGTCCTAATTCTCATACGTTATTCCTACAACATATTACTATATCCATTATTCATTAATCCAATTACTACTCCTATTATAATACTACTTACATATTGTATACCAGTGTACTTACCAGTTCTTATTTAATATATCGTTGTTATACCAGTGCTTCGATCTTGTTATTCTTGTGTTAGTTCAACACCATCTTCCAATTCAGTTCTTGCATCGAATATATTAAACTCGTGACATATCCGGACTTGGTCTAAAGTGCGCAGTGGAAACGCTGAGCCGCCAATAAGGAATTTGAAGCGAGTCATAGAGAAGTTCTCGTGCCACGTCTAGAATTGGTCTAAAGAGCGCAGTGGAAACGCTGAGCCGCCACTATAGACGTGAAGCGAGTTAACTACCTAAAAGGTTAATAACAAGTGGAAGTTCATTATATTATTATTATTCCATCATTACTATTCCTTACCCATGCGACGCCCACGTCGAGCGGGACGCAAGTATCAACTTGCTAAATTGAGACGCGCGTTAAGAAATAAAGCGGTGCTCGATCAAATCATTGCCACTACCGAGTGGACAGAACTTCTGGGAACCACCGAGCACATTCCGTGTGACGCGTCCGATTACGTTTCTGTATACGGTTGCCCTTGCAACCCTCCTAAAGAGGTCAACCACGCGGACCTCTCGCGAGCTCCGACGCCAGTTCTACATCCGGTCGATTGTCCAGAGGTGATCGACATAGCCGACGACGACGACAGCCGAGACACGATCATCGTTCCCAGGGTCCGTTGCCGAATCATCCGTGACGTTCCTCTGCCAGCTCACCAACGTGTCGTCTTGCGGCCAGCATCCAAGGCCACTAATGTCGTCCCGAACCGAGCAGCAGCAACTCTGCCAGATCTTCCCCACCTCGAGGACATCTGTATAGAAGATCCGATGTACTACACCTACTGTCAGTACCGCCAGTTCCTGCTACAACAATATTATTAGGCGTCAATACAACATTGCGGTGAGTCGTATAATGTCTTGTATAATTGCCGAATCCTGTAAACTCACCGTTCTCGTTGCATCATCTCGCGCGTGATTCTTGTCGGGACACTTCTTGTAACCGCGTCGGACGTTCTCTTCTTGACTGCATCCATAGTGTGACGTCGGTCGCACCTCCGACGTTAGCTTTAAGACTACATGTAAAATTAGATACATAAGAGCGAGCGTTCCCCTTTAAAGATTCCAAAACTCCTAAAAATCCTTCATAACAATGAATCCTTAACACCACGTACATCTGATTGAAATCCATCAACATAACCTAAAATCCAAAATCTGTCAAATTCCTAAAATAGCCAAAAATGGCCCAAACTCGAAGATTGAAATATCATTGGAGTCGTGAGCGAAAATCATGAAACTAACCTAAAAATTTGTAGGTTAGGTTCTCAATTCGCGTTTGTTTAGACTTTACCAAAATTTCGATTTTTGGTAATTTTCAAAAGTACTTAGAATATTTTCAAACATATGATCGGTCGACAAATGATGTCAACTAATCATATGACATATAAAATTTACATCGAAACGCCTTGCAAAACCAAGCGCTCGAAAATATTCTAAGTCCCAATTTATTTAAATAAATAAATAGGTACGCCAATGGTTACCACTTAATTTTCGAGTCCTGCACCACTGGGAACGAAAACTGCTGACTCTAGTGCGGCGGCCATCGCGCTGTTTACGACGAAGACCGGCACAAAGAGGACACGGTCCCCTTTTGCGAAGTCAGCATTTTTCGGACGAACGTTATTCGTCGACGAACGTTCGATTGTCCACAGTCCTCTCCGGGGACCCGAGTGGGTCAGTCGAGTTTTCGTCAATCTTCCAAGTCCAGACTATTTAGACATAGTCTTTCCAAATCCAGATTGTTTAGACACAATCTTTCCAAATCCATACTGTTTAGACACAGTCCTTAATACCATTCAGTAATATCGTATTCTTATTCGTTTAATTCAAATATTACTTCGTTTATTCAATTAAACATTTTTATTGCGTTTCATATTTCGTACTTAGTACGTATTTCGATTTCGTTAATAATAAGCATCTTTACCCTTGTATTCTTTTACGTTTTTAATATACTTTGTTTTACCAGAGTTAATCTAAATCCCAATTATTATTTCCTTGCTCCTAACTTCGTAGTTTGAAGTGACACGTTGTTAGTTAGAGATAGAGTTCTCACTGGAAAGTTCGCGAATAGTATTCCTTATTCAATTTCCTGTTTCAACGTGTTCGCGTACGTGCGTGATAGTGATAGACTTGCTCGCATAGCAAGCTCCGCAGCATCCACGTCCGTTTTCTCGAATCAAAATATCGTCAACCACGCGGACGATATTCGCGAGATAAATTCACGGGATCGCACAGCGTCCACGCCCGTTTTCGCTAATTAAAATATCGTCAATCACGCGGACGATATTAGTGAGTTAGATTCACGGTATCGTACAGCGTCCACGCCCGTTTCCTCAACGAGCGCATCCGTCTACAATACCGTAGCAGCCAGCTGTCAATCATTGGAGGTCGTTCCTGTCAAATATTGACGTGACAGAGTTTGGCGCAGTCGTCAATCCTTGAAGGTCGTTTCCAGCCATTTGGATCAACGCCTGTCAAGCAGAGCGGACCGAATTCAAGGTCATCAGCGCAACCGTAGCCGTTCATCCGTTGCGAATTCATTTCTCGTGTCAATCGACAAACAAGCGAAGCGTAAAAGTAAGTGGAACATATTATCGCGTATGTTTCAGGGTCGCGTGCATCTTTCATTTGTGTAAGACTGCATGCAGGTGTCGGCATCGGGTCCTAGTCTGTTGATAAAAAGACCAACACTTTTATTAAATGTCAGTCAGTGGAAGAGCAGAGTAGCCGGGCCGCGGTATTCTCTTCTCTTGCTCTTATAGCCCCGCCAGGACGTGACAAATTTGGCGCAGTCGGTAGGACACTCGTTGGTCACCGATGTTAGAGACACCGTCAACACTTTTGTAGGATACGTCATGTGTCCTACCTCTGCCAAAATTTGTTGTGACAAATTTGGCGCAGTCGGTAGGACACTCGTTGGTCACCGATGTTAGAAACACCGTCAACACTTTTGTAGGATACGTCATATGTCCTACCTCTGCCAAAATTTGTTGTGACAAATTTGGCGCAGTCGGTAGGACACTCGTTGGTCACCGATGTTAGAAGCACGGCATCGAGGAATAAAAATAGAATCAGTGTTAGCACGCGAACCCCTGCGCGTTCCATCATTGTTTGACAATTTAACGCAGTAGACTTAGAGTCCGTGAAAGCATAGTGTCAGTTAAAAGTGCGACGGGCAGTGAAGGAAATGCCCTTTCGCCCACGTTACATACTCAAATTATTTTTCGCGATGTTCGTACTCAGTACAAATTCATCGAGAGTTTTAGTGAACGTTAAAGTGCGACGGGCGGTTTAGAAAACGCCCCTTCGCCCACGTTATATAGTCGGATTATTTTTCGCGAATTTCATACTTAGAAATTTTCAAGCGACGCAATCATGGAAACGCGTAGCGAGGCTAGAAAGAAGGTTCCTCCTACGGAAGAGGAATTAATTGAATTCCAGAAAGATTTAGCTCGTAGAGAAGCAGCTCTCATTAATCAAACCGCCGCGTTGACTCAACTCAAATTGCAATACGAAACAGAAACGCGTGAGCAGAGAGTAACGTACGAGGATATACGCCGCGAGATAGCAGAAATCCGATCGGCCAGAGATTCTCAGTCAATTCCAGCTAGCCCAGTCGTTGCGCCCCGCGAACCCATAATGCACGATTCTTCGAATTTCACCGTTAAACAAGCGGTTGAACTTGTGCCTACCTTTGACGGCACCTCCATAACCGTGCTACAATTCGTTCGCGCGTGCAAGCGAGCCTTGGAGGCTGTTCCAGCCACAGCTGAGCGTACCCTCACTAGATTAGTATGCAATAAGCTTAGAGGACAGGCATACGCCGCGATTGAAGACGTAAATATTAACACAATCTCTGAATTGTGCAACCGCCTGAAAGATGTACTAGGCCCATATAAATTCATCGATCAGTATCGCGGAGAATTAGCTTCGATACACCAGGGACAGTCCGAGCACGTGTTGAATTATATTACGCGAGTAAAGGACCTTAGAACGGCGATCATAGATTCAGGCCGCGGGGTCCCCAATCTAGACGAGATTGATAAATTCACAATTGATTGTTTCATGCGTGGTCTTATCCCAGCGCTTCGAGCCGAGGTCAGGCTCTGCGCGTCACTCGAATTACAGAAAATATTCGACGAAGCAGTAACCGCGTACAAACAGTACGAGCTTGACCGTGTTCGTTATCGTGACGACGGACGCCGCGTTGCATTCTCCGACTCTCGTAATCGCACCCCAGAGCGATCAAGCAACTCTTATTATGATAGGAATGCGCCTGAGCAGCGCAACAGATCTTCGGAAAGGAAAGATCAACGACCTTCCTTTTCACCTCGTGAATCCTGGCGAGACAGGAAACCCGATAACAGAGACGCGTATCGCTCTCCTCCTCCGCGACGTCACGAACCGTCGCAATCAAATCAGCGCGAAACGTATAAACGCGAAGATCGCGCTTCCCAGTCCCCAGGTCGCGATCGCTTTCCTACGGAGAATCAGAAGTATTGTAAATATTGTAAGCGCACGGGACATGACATACACGAATGTCGCCGCCGCGAATATTACAGTAGAAATGAGTCGGGAAACGAATCAAGCCTCCCGACAAACGCGACCAAAGGACGGGAGGCATCCCAAGAGAATCGCCAAAAGGCAACACAGCTGGCCGTCATCAGCGACGACCAGCAGTAGATGAGATTCGAGTAGATAGGAGAGATAACCCGGACGGTCAGCAGAATAAACGACCATCCGCGAAATTAGTCTCGGCAATAAATCTCGCGCCGGACTCCCCTATCCCTCGAATAAAAGCAAAATCGTCACTCTTCTCAAAAGAGTGTGAGTTCCTCTTGGACACCGGGTCCGAGGTCAACTTAATCCGAGCGTCTGGTATCAAATCTGACGTTCATCTAAAAACTGACAGCGTCATACACGTCCATGGCGTGACAGAAGGAGAAATTGCGACCCTCGGTTATATCAATGCGGAGCTAGCAGATTCCATTAAAGTCACGCTACACGTTCTGCCTGACAGTTTCCCAATTAATATAGATGGTATCTTAGGCTCCCCCTTCTTCAGAGAGGGAGCAGAGATATCATTTGCGAAGGAATGCGTAGAGTATAAAAACCTACGTATTCCCTTTTCGAATCCTCGGGAATATTCCATCGAAAGCCGTACCGCCGCCTGCATAGCCGTCAACGTAAAGGGCCCAAGCGAAGGGTATGTGCGAAAAGTAGATGTAAAACCCGATGTGTTCTTAGGTGATTGTTTAGTCACCAACCGTAACGGAAAGGCATACCTGCGATGCTTTAACGCATCGTCCGAAGTGGCGTCCTTCTCCCTGCCTACGTTGGAGGTGGAAGAGATCGAGGTTCCCTTTTCAAATATTCAAGCCGAAGTCAATTCGGACTCATTCAATGCTCGTGCGTGCCGCGCGCACGAGACGATCGTTAACGATCAACTCGCGTCTTCTATTAATTCCGGTAACCATCCCGACGATTCCGGTAGCCATCCCGATTCTTTAAATAATTCCGGTAACCATTCCGACGATTCCGGTAGCCATCCCGATTCTTTAAATAATTCCGGTAACCATCCCGACGATTCCGGTAGCCATCCCGATTCTTTAAATAATTCCGGTAACCATCCCGACGATTCCGGTAGCCATCCCGATACTTTAAAGAATTCCGGTAACCATCCCGACGATTTATATTCAAAGTCCTGTGTGGAAAGAAACATCAGCGCCTTCGCCTCAGATGAACTTTTAGAATGTTCATATGAGAACAATTTAGAAAACATTTCTATTCCTAAAGTTAAATCAAAAGGAGTTTATGTTTTGCCACAAACTCCTATCTTCAAATCCTCGCCGGAACAAGACCTCTTGCAGCTTCAACGATCAGGTATCCGTGCGACCGAAAACAAAGTCCATGCGTCTGGCAAATACAATTCCGCGAGATTCGCGTCAGCAAGAAAAAGAAATAAAGCCGATACATTATACTCGCCCGAGACAACTAAGTCTGATTATAAGCTTTCGTTATGTATCTTGCGAAACGAATTCAATCTTCCTAGCGTTAACAGAGTCTCCAATATCGTTACGCCAACGATAAACTATCGCAGCGACCCAAGAGCGAAATTTAAAACCTCTGGTCAGCATCACCCCACTCCACAGCAGGAAGACGATATCCCTGCGACGCAACGAGATCTTCAAGGAGAAACCGTCACCCCTGAAGATCATCAGTCTCTCGACAACGCTATAACAGCAACCATGCAGCCGATACAAGCAGCCATCTTGCTCTCTATTGCCACGCAAGCCTCAACACTCATTGGATATGACTGTGGAGGTTCAACCTTGAATATTACCACGTATTCAACTATTGACACTCTTAACTGCGAGCCAGAAGACATCGCACCAGCTGAAAATTTAGAAAGAATTCAGCTCCTGCAGCTAGCTGAATTCTCGCAAGCTCGTGTCTTGCAATGCCATATCGGAATAGACAGAACCATATACTATTGTGGCATGCACTCACATAATTCGGTAGTATCCAATGGTCGACAAGACTATATATTACCGATCTCCAGCGAAACCTGTTCGAGCCTACACACGACGGGGACAATATTCATCACCCCAGCCGCTCAGATCACAGGTATTCAGCCGAACTCGACCTCCTCTCACGGCCTCACGTTAGCAGGAGTTATTCAGAACGATGGTAGCTGCGCTGGAACCACGTATAGTGATCCGTTTGGGACTTGGACCGATGTCGTGGTACAAGCTTTAGTCCGAATCACGATCCGCGACTACATCGCTCCAATCAGATTGTCAACCGGACAGATTCATCTACAAACTGGGCAAACCTGCCCCCTTCAAAAAGGAAGCTGCTTAGACGCACAAGATGGCCATACGTTCTGGGAAACCACGCCGACGGACTCGTGCAAATTCAATAATTATGATGTCTTGTACGAAGGGATAGCCACTAAACTATCCTCCAAGGTGAATCCTTCTCCAACCCTGTATACCGTAGCATCGCAGGACACGACTTTTGCACTCACGGAGACAGGCAGATCTTCAGTTTGCGGATATGTCATAATCCGAACGGAACACCCCAAGCTGTTCATTCTGGAAGTTGGAAGTTCAGGAAAATTCAAGGAGAAAACACACACCTTGGTCAACAATCTGGACATCTTCACGTATGTCAACAGCAAATTTGTTTACGTGGAGAAGCACCTCCGGAAACAATTTTCTCAACTCTACAAAGATGTAATCCGTCAGAAGTGTGAGCTAGAGCGTCAGATTCTCCAGAACGCCCTCACATTATTACATTCAGCACCCGAAGAAGTTGCCACTGCCATCATGAAGGATGTCGGATTTATCGCAGTTCCAGCAGGAGAGGTAGTGCACATAATAAAGTGCATACCAGTCACGGTCCAAGTGAGGAAAACCGAACGGTGTTATGATGAGCTACCCATCACGTATCGGAACACATCAAAATTCCTGAAGCCAAGGGACCACATC
Organism: Lasioglossum baleicum; assembly: GCF_051020765.1. Classification (NCBI taxonomy): domain Eukaryota; kingdom Metazoa; phylum Arthropoda; class Insecta; order Hymenoptera; family Halictidae; genus Lasioglossum; species Lasioglossum baleicum. The sequence continues at coordinate 228,686 of NW_027469194.1, read as the reverse complement.
ATTTCAAATACGGGGACAGAAAAGCCATGCAATGAGCTACTTCCCCCATATTATAGACTGCACGGAACATGGTATCGCCTAACACCGTCATTGATGGAGGCCATCACTCCTTCGGAGCTTCACCCCCTCGCCAAGTCAACCTGGAAATACATAGATCCGAAGAACTTGGCAACGGGAGGCATTTATTCACAAGACGACCTGGACAAACTACAGGATCATATAATGTTTCCTGTAGAGAAGGTAGCAGTCATAAATTCAATCGCACAGGGTGCGACGGGAAGACAGTTTGCAGCAGGAAACATTAATATGTTCAATCTGCTCGATGAAAACTCCCTACAGCAGATAGCGGAGTCTACAGCACAGAAATTATGGTCCGGATTCACTACATTCGGATCAATAAGTGCTGGAATAATCGGAGTGTACGTAGCGATTCGAACGATCAAAACAATCATCAGTACGATCGTTAACGGCATCGCATTACACTCACTATACGGCTGGAGCCTGCATCTCGTCGTCGCCATCTGGAGTTCACTGACCCGGTTCTTTATATTCATGAAGCAGAGAGACAACAGGACTTCAGCGGCCATCGAGGACAAAGCCAGTGATAGTGCCAGTGTCGGAGAATTCCGAACCCGTCCTCCCTTGACGAAACGAACGTTAATTTGCGATTCCCTTGACCCAGCGTTGCGAGACAGGGATGACATTTCAGTGCATCCTGTCTACCGCCACCCAGAGGCAGAGATTCCACTGCGTGAAATCTCTTCTCTAAGGGGGGAGGTGTGACGTCGGTCGCACCTCCGACGTTAGCTTTAAGACTACATGTAAAATTAGATACATAAGAGCGAGCGTTCCCCTTTAAAGATTCCAAAACTCCTAAAAATCCTTCATAACAATGAATCCTTAACACCACGTACATCTGATTGAAATCCATCAACATAACCTAAAATCCAAAATCTGTCAAATTCCTAAAATAGCCAAAAATGGCCCAAACTCGAAGATTGAAATATCATTGGAGTCGTGAGCGAAAATCATGAAACTAACCTAAAAATTTGTAGGTTAGGTTCTCAATTCGCGTTTGTTTAGACTTTACCAAAATTTCGATTTTTGGTAATTTTCAAAAGTACTTAGAATATTTTCAAACATATGATCGGTCGACAAATGATGTCAACTAATCATATGACATATAAAATTTACATCGAAACGCCTTGCAAAACCAAGCGCTCGAAAATATTCTAAGTCCCAATTTATTTAAATAAATAAATAGGTACGCCAATGGTTACCACTTAATTTTCGAGTCCTGCACCACTGGGAACGAAAACTGCTGACTCTAGTGCGGCGGCCATCGCGCTGTTTACGACGAAGACCGGCACAAAGAGGACACGGTCCCCTTTTGCGAAGTCAGCATTTTTCGGACGAACGTTATTCGTCGACGAACGTTCGATTGTCCACAGTCCTCTCCGGGGACCCGAGTGGGTCAGTCGAGTTTTCGTCAATCTTCCAAGTCCAGACTATTTAGACATAGTCTTTCCAAATCCAGATTGTTTAGACACAATCTTTCCAAATCCATACTGTTTAGACACAGTCCTTAATACCATTCAGTAATATCGTATTCTTATTCGTTTAATTCAAATATTACTTCGTTTATTCAATTAAACATTTTTATTGCGTTTCATATTTCGTACTTAGTACGTATTTCGATTTCGTTAATAATAAGCATCTTTACCCTTGTATTCTTTTACGTTTTTAATATACTTTGTTTTACCAGAGTTAATCTAAATCCCAATTATTATTTCCTTGCTCCTAACTTCGTAGTTTGAAGTGACACGTTGTTAGTTAGAGATAGAGTTCTCACTGGAAAGTTCGCGAATAGTATTCCTTATTCAATTTCCTGTTTCAACGTGTTCGCGTACGTGCGTGATAGTGATAGACTTGCTCGCATAGCAAGCTCCGCAGCATCCACGTCCGTTTTCTCGAATCAAAATATCGTCAACCACGCGGACGATATTCGCGAGATAAATTCACGGGATCGCACAGCGTCCACGCCCGTTTTCGCTAATTAAAATATCGTCAATCACGCGGACGATATTAGTGAGTTAGATTCACGGTATCGTACAGCGTCCACGCCCGTTTCCTCAACGAGCGCATCCGTCTACAATACCGTAGCAGCCAGCTGTCAATCATTGGAGGTCGTTCCTGTCAAATATTGACGTGACAGAGTTTGGCGCAGTCGTCAATCCTTGAAGGTCGTTTCCAGCCATTTGGATCAACGCCTGTCAAGCAGAGCGGACCGAATTCAAGGTCATCAGCGCAACCGTAGCCGTTCATCCGTTGCGAATTCATTTCTCGTGTCAATCGACAAACAAGCGAAGCGTAAAAGTAAGTGGAACATATTATCGCGTATGTTTCAGGGTCGCGTGCATCTTTCATTTGTGTAAGACTGCATGCAGGTGTCGGCATCGGGTCCTAGTCTGTTGATAAAAAGACCAACACTTTTATTAAATGTCAGTCAGTGGAAGAGCAGAGTAGCCGGGCCGCGGTATTCTCTTCTCTTGCTCTTATAGCCCCGCCAGGACGTGACAATAGCAATATCGGTTGTCCTAGTGCATATGACAGCCCGCGGCTGTCTCGGCACGAAAGACCACTCCTCATTTTAATCTTCATATCTCAACCGTCCGTCTGTCACTGTTCTCTTTTCTCTCTCCTGGTACCTGTAACAAAAACACAGTGACGGACGTGACATGTTATTAACCTTTTGGTAGTTAACTCGCTTCACGTCTATAGTGGCGGCTCAGCGTTTCCACTGCGCACTTTAGACCAATTCTAGACGTGGCACGAGAACTTCTCTATGACTCGCTTCAAATTCCTTATTGGCGGCTCAGCGTTTCCACTGCGCACTTTAGACCAAGTCCGGATATGTCGCGAGTTTATTATATTCGATGCAAGAACTGAATTGGAAGATGGTGTTGAACTAACACAAGAATAACAAGATCGAAGCACTGGTATAACAACGATATATTAAATAAGAACTGGTAAGTACACTGGTATACAATATGTAAGTAGTATTATAATAGGAGTAGTAATTGGATTAATGAATAATGGATATAGTAATATGTTGTAGGATGTTACGTCGGACGACCTCCGACGTTGGTCGAATCGAGGACCGTACCTCGATTCTAGGCTAAGATTAAATATTAAGTACATAATACCTCTTAAACCCATCGCTATCAAACTCTTGTTCTAAATCTAATATCTCTTAAACCCATCGCTATCAAACTCTTGTTCTAATTCTAATACATCTTAAACCCATCACTACTTCACCCACAACTTTCCCTAAACTTGTTCTAATACCCATCACTACTTAAATCTCGACTCTCCCAATTGTTCTAAACCCAACCACCACTCCAAACTCTCAATCTTACCTAACACTTGTTCAAACCCTCATCTACACTTACAACTTGTTCAAATCCCCAACTCCGCTCGAGTAAACGCCACCTCGAGAACAAAGAGATCGTGTTACGTCGTCCGATGTACGACGTTGGCCTTGTACACACACTATGTATACAAGGTCTGATCTGCATAAGATCCATACACCGTCCCCTAGACATAAGAACATAATATTAAGATCTCATATATTCTATTGTTCTACTCCTTATCTCCGTCTCTATCCATCACCATAACTTCTCCTTGATCAACACCTTACCTCAGTTTCAACCCATCACCACGACACATAATGCAATAAAGTATTGCATCACTCTGGAAGCATCTAGAAGCTTCTAGAAACGTCGAGAAGTCCAAAGACTGCTGCATCAGCAGTCCCACGCTCGTAGAGGGCAATAGGACAGCCACGAGACTGCAGCGTCAGCAGAAATGCACGTGCAGTCCCCGGGAGCGAAGACGCTGCTGCGTCAGCGGTTCTCCCACTCCGACGACTGAAGAACAAAGAGACTGCAGCGTCAGCTATCCCCACTCCGACCGAAGGAGGCAAGGCAGAGCGGACGCTTGCATCAGTCCGCCTTCAGCCAGCGACTCGCACAGACGTGCCTACCTGGCCTCAGCCGCCAGTCCGGCTTCTTCCGACTTCAAGAGCAGACGTGTTCAGTCTAGCTCCGCGAAAGTGAAGTGTGTCGATCCTTCACTCCTAATTCCAATTCCAATTCCAACTCTAACTCAACTCAACTCAAGTCCTAATTCTCATACATTATTCCTATAACATATTACAATATCCATTATTCATTAATCCAATTACTACTCCTATTATAATACTACTTACATATTGTATACCAGTGTACTTACCAGTTCTTATTTAATATATCGTTGTTATACCAGTGCTTCGATCTTGTTATTCTTGTGTTAGTTCAACACCATCTTCCAATTCAGTTCTTGCATCAAATATATTAAACTCGTGACATATCCGGACTTGGTCTAAAGTGCGCAGTGGAAACGCTGAGCCGCCAATAAGGAATTTGAAGCGAGTCATAGAGAAGTTCTCGTGCCGCGTCTAGAATTGGTCTAAAGTGCGCAGTGGAAACGCTGAGCCGCCACTATAGACGTGAAGCGAGTTAACTACCAAAAAGGTTAATAACAAATGGAAGTTCATTTTCATTATCTTATTAATATTCCGTCATTACTATTCCTTACCCATGCGACGCCCACGTCGAGCGGGACGCAAGTATCAACTTGCTAAATCGAGACGCGCGTTGAGAAATAAAGCGGTGCTCGATCAAATCATTGCCACTACCGAGTGGACAGAACTTCTGGGAACCACCGAGCACATTCCGTGTGACGCGTCCGATTACGTTTCTGTATACGGTTGCCCTTGCAACCCTCCTAAAGAGGTCAACCACGCGGACCTCTCGCGAGCTCCGACGCCAGTCCTACATCCGGTCGATTGTCCAGAGGTGATCGACATAGCCGACGACGACGACAGCCGAGACACGATCATCGTTCCCAGGGTCCGTTGCCGAATCATCCGTGACGTTCCTCTGCCAGCTCATCAACGTGTCATCTTGCGGCCAGCATCCAAGGCCATTAATGTCGTCCCGAACCGAGCAGCAGCAACTCTGCCAGATCTCCCTCACCTCGAGGACATCTGTATAGAAGATCCGATGTACGACACCTACTGCCAGTACCGCCAGTTCCTGCTGCAACAATATTATTAGGCGTTAATACAACATTGCGAGGTGATCGACATAGCCGACGACGACGACAGCCGAGACACGATCATCGTTCCCAGGGTCCGTTGCCGAATCATCCGTGACGTTCCTCTGCCAGCTCATCAACGTGTCATCTTGCGGCCAGCATCCAAGGCCATTAATGTCGTCCCGAACCGAGCAGCAGCAACTCTGCCAGATCTCCCTCACCTCGAGGACATCTGTATAGAAGATCCGATGTACGACACCTACTGCCAGTACCGCCAGTTCCTGCTGCAACAATATTATTAGGCGTTAATACAACATTGCGGTGAGTCGTATAATAACTTGTATAATTGCTGAATCCTGTAAACTCACCGTTCTCGTTGCATCACCTCGCGCGTGATTCTTGTCGGACACTTCTTGTAACCGCGTCGGTCGTTCTTTTCTTGACTGCATCATAGCAATATCGGTTGTCCTAGTGCATATGACAGCCCGCGGCTGTCTCGGCACGAAAGACCACTCCTCATTTTAATCATAATATCTCAACCGTCCGTCTGTCACTGTTCTCTTTTCTCTCTCCTGGTACCTGTAACAAAAACACAGTGACGGACGTGACAAATTTGGCGCAGTCGGTAGGACATCGAAATGGTCGCCGATATTTGCATTAATAAGCTCCGACGCGTGTCAGTACGAAATTCACATTTTAAATCTCATTTATATCCTCCAAAATGTCTCGCCCAATCACGCGATCTCAAAGGGATCTCCAAGCAGATCCTAACGCAGACCTTCCCCCAATGACCGAGGAAGAGTTACTCCTTTATGCGCAAGACCTCGCCCGTAGAGAGCAATATCTCAAAGAAGAAACTGATTTTATTGCCAAATTGCGTCTCAAATATGAAGAAGACGCACAAAACCAAAAGAATATGCTCGACGAAATACGAAAAGAGCTTCATAACATCCAAATCACGAGTCAAAGCCTACGTCAACAATCGCCTACACCAGGCCCTAGTAACGTCTCTAATATGCGGGAACCTTCACCGCCAGAGCCACGCGAAATCCCACAGTATGAACCTACTGGTAATTTCGCTCTAAAACAAGCCGCCGAGCTTGTCCCTAGATTCGACGGTACTTCGTCTTCCGTCCTACAATTCATACGTGCATGCAAACGCGCGCGTGACACCGTACCGGCCACTGCAGAGCGTGCCCTCACGAAATTGCTCTGCAATAAACTCCACGATCGTGCTTATGCCGCTATAGAAGGCCAGCACATATTCACAATTTCTGCACTATGCGAGAAATTACGAACAGTACTGGGCCCATACAAATTCGTTGACCAGTACCGTGGCGATCTCGCGAGTGTACTCCAAGCTCCAAACGAGCACATCTTAGACTTCATCAATCGCGTTAAAGACCTTCGAACCGCGATTCAAGATGCCACAGATATTGGCCTTGATTACGAAGAACTAGATCGCTTCGTAGTAGATTGTTTTCTACGAGGTCTCCTTCCCCAGCTGCGTGCCGAAGTGCTTCATTGCCCTTCGCGAAATCCTGCCACTGTTTTCGAAGCAGCCATCTCTGCTTACAGGCAGTATGAGTCAGACCAGACTCGTCGACGAGAACTGATCCGCGAAGAAAAACGAGTCAGCTTCTCTGATAACCGGCCGTATCGCCCGCGTTCCACGTACGAGTCCCCTCGTGACATTCCAGAGCGAACTCAAGAACGCCGCGATAACAGACCGGACTCGTCTCAGCAGTCCTCGAGAAACTTAAACCGGGACTCTTATCGCTCCCCGACGCCGCAACGGCGATGGGAAACTAATCCTCGCGACCAAAACACGTACCGCGATGGTCGCACAGATCGCCCCTCAAGCCCTAACAAATTTTGCAACTACTGCAAAACCCCCGGGCACGATATTCACGAGTGCCGTAAGCGCACTTTCAATAATAATAGGAGGTCGGGAAACGAGTCCGGCCTCCCGACCGAAGCCAACCCCAGGCGGGAGGCCGCATCTTCAACCCAAACTACAGCCCGCACCCAAACAGCTATCCGGACGAACGACCAGTCCGACGATTCGTCTCAGCAGTAAATCTTGCCGCAGACTCACCAATTCCGCGCGTAAAAATCTCCGCCCCTCAATTACAAAAGAAGTGTGAATTTTTGTTGGACACGGGTTCGGAGATCAATTTAATTCGTGCGTCAAGTCTAGAACCAAATCTACCTATAGATCATACGAACACCATAGAAGTCCAAGGAATAACCGAGGGATCCATTCCAACTCTCGGTCAAATTAAAATACACTTACAGGGTCAAAACCCTATCGAATTTCATGTCTTGGAAGAAAACTTCCCAATTAACATCGACGGAATCCTCGGTTCTCCCTTCTTCAGAACAGGAGCCGAGATCTCCTTTGCGAATGAATACATTACGATAGGAAACATTCGGGTTCCCTTCTCGAACCCTTGCGCGCCCACGGCTGAGCCTCGCGATAAATTGGCAGCAGAGGTTATTTCAATGCCTTCGTCTATGACCAACGATCTCGTTAAAACTCCAGCCGTCGAGCGTAGGGAACATTCGGCAAGGAACGTTCGAGTGTCTTCCTCAAATCCTCGTGCACCCGCGGTCAGACCTTGCAGAGCTCCGGTGACGGAGGTTATTTCAATGCCTCCTCGGGATTCGATCGAGTGCTCCCTAGAGAAAAACGCCGTGAAAAGCCGGCCGGAATCGAAGGAGACTCGAGAGATATCGGAGTACACTGCGAGAAGTCGGATCGTGGAGCGTGAGGATCGAGTCCGAACAAAGACTCCTCCGAAATCCGAAGAATTCGTCCTCGAACCTCGTACCGTTGCGTGCATAGCGGTCGACGTCGAAGGACCTAAACAGGGATATATCCGCCGTGTTAATGTAGCGCCGGATGTATTCCTGGGTGACTGCGTCGTCACCAATCGTAAAGGCAAAGCGAGCCTCCGGTGTTTTAACACCTCGTCGGAAAGAGTTTCATTTCGATTGCCCCCATTGGAGATGGAAGAAATCGAGTCGTACTCTTCCGACCTTTCTAATTCCGGGTACCATCCCGACGTATTCGGTAACCATCCCGACCTTTCTAATTCCGGGAACCATCCCGACGTATTCGGTAACCATCCCGACCTTTCTAATTCCGGGTATCATCCCGACGTATTCGGTAACCATCCCGACCTTTCTAATTCCGGGTATCATCCCGACGTATTCGGTAACCATCCCGACCATTCTAATTCTGGGTATCATCCCGACGCATTCGGTAACCATCCCGACAATACTAACTCCGGTAACCAGCCCGATCATTATTCTAACTCCGGTAACCAGCCCGATCCTTATTCTAACTCCGGTAACCAGCCCGATCAATTCCAAGACCAACTCCATTCCTACGACAATCAAAGATCTTCAAGACCCATATGTAAGCAGGTCTGTTCTATATTGCACAATAAATCCAGCGACAGTTCTAAACCAGAGAAGGATATCAAAGCCTCCAGAGTAAAAGAACTTCATAACTTACTTCAAAATTATATCTTTGATGATCCACAGAAACTCGATTCCTTTCAACTTCCATCTGCACGTTGCCATGCGAAGCGAAACGAATACGATAAAATTAATCTCTGCGCTACAGCGAAATACGCGTCAGCAAGAAAGAAATATAAATCCGAGTACCCTCGCGATAACGGATACCCCTATGGGAATAAGCGAGCGAAATTCGAAGCCCAGCATCGACAAAATCTCCTTCGACCACCGGAAGATATAGAACAAGTATTCCTACTCAAAGAACCCTGCAAGGGCAAATTCGATGCGCAATATACGGGTCCTCACGAAATTTGCGACATCCTAGACTCAAACAATGTAAAAATTAAAGTAGGGAACCATTTTAAGATTGTACATGCAAACAAACTCAAGTGTCACGTCCTGGCGGGGCTATAAGAGCAAGAGAAGAGAATACCGCGGCCCGGCTACTCTGCTCTTCCACTGACTGACATTTAATAAAAGTGTTGGTCTTTTTATCAACAGACTAGGACCCGATGCCGACACCTGCATGCAGTCTTACACAGATGAAAGATGCACGCGACCCTGAAACATACGCGATAATATGTTCCACTTACTTTTACGCTTCGCTTGTTTGTCGATTGACACGAGAAATGAATTCGCAACGGATGAACGGCTACGGTTGCGCTGATGACCTTGAATTCGGTCCCCTCTGCTCGACAGGCGTTGATCCAAATGGCTGGAAACGACCTTCAAGGATTGACGACTGCGCCAAACTCTGTCACGTCAATATTTGACAGGAACGACCTCCAATGATTGACAGCTGGCTGCTACGGTATTGTAGACGGATGCGCTCGTTGAGGAAACGGGCGTGGACGCTGTACGATACCGTGAATCTAACTCACGAATATCGTCCGCGTGATTGACAATATTTTAACTAGCGAAAACGGGCGTGGACGCTGTGCGATCCCGTGAATTTATCTCGCGAATATCGTCCGCGTGGTTGACGATATTTTGATTCGAGAAAACGGACGTGGATGCTGCGGAGCTTGCTATGCGAGCAAGTCTATCACTACCACGCACGTACGCGAACACGTAACAGGAAATTGAATAAGGAATACTATTCGCGAACTTTCCAGTGAGAACTCTATCTCTAACTAACAACGTGTCACTTCAAACTACGAAGTTAGGAGCAAGGAAATAATAATTGGGATTTAGATTGACTCTGGTAAAACAAAGTATATTATAAACGTAAAAGAATACAAAGGTAAAGATGCTTATTGTTAACGAAATCGAAATACGTACTAAGTACGAAATATGAAACGCAATAAAAATGATTAATTGAATAAACGAAGTAATGTTTGAATTAAACGAATAAGAATACGATATTACTGAATGGTATTAGGGACTGTGTCTAAACAGTATGGATTTGGGAAGATTGTGTCTAAACAATCTGGATTTGGAAAGACTATGTCTAAATAGTCTGGACTTGGAAGATTGACGAAAACTCGACTGACCCACTCGGGTCCCCGGAGAGGACTGTGGAAAATCGAACGCTCGTCGACGAATAACGTTCGTCCGAAAAATGCTGACTTCGCAAAAGGGGACCGTGTCCTCTTTGTGCCGGTCTTCGTCGTAAACAGCGCGATGGCCGCCGCACTAGAGTCAGCAGTTCTCGTTCCCAGTGGTGCAGGACTCGAAAATTAAGTGGTAACCATTGGCGTACCTATTTATTTATTTAAATAAATTGGGACTTAGAATATTTTCGAGCGCTTGCTCTTGCAAGGCGTTTCGATGTAAATTTATATGTCATATGATTAGTTGACATCATTTGTCGACCGATCATATGTTTGAAAATATTCTAAGTACTTTTGAAAATTACCAAAAATCGAAATTTTGGTAAAGTCTAAACAAACGCGAATTGAGAACATAACCTACAAATTTTTAGGTTAGTTTCATGATTTTCGCTCACGAGTCCAATGATATTTCAATCTTCGAGTTTGGGCCATTTTTGGCTATTTTAGGATTTTGACAGATTTTGGATTTTAGGTTATGTTGATGGATTTCGATCAGATGTACGTGGTGTTAAGGATTCATTGTTATGAAGGATTTTTAGGAGTTTTGGAATCTTTAAAGGGGAACGCTCGCTCTTATGTATCTAATTTTACATGTAGTCTTAAAGCTAACGTCGGAGGTGCGACCGACGTCACACGTCCCCCCTTAGAGAAGAGATTTCACGCAGTGGAATCTCTGCCTCTGGGTGGCGGTAGACAGGATGCACTGAAATGTCATCCCTGTCTCGCAACGCTGGGTCAAGGGAATCGCAAATTAACGTTCGTTTCGTCAAGGGAGGACGGGTTCGGAATTCTCCGACACTGGCACTATCACTGGCTTCCGCTTAAATGTCACCATCGTCTGAATCGGTGTCATCACTGGAACTATCGGATATCCAGTCAGGGTCGTCCCGTTGTGCGATCCATCTTGCCGATAGAATCTGTCCGCAAGGGATGCACTCCAATACTGGCGTTTCGGTGCATAGCCTTATTCCGCAATACTCGCATCTATTTGGGATGTTATACATCCGCTGATGCTCCCATCGTTCCACTCTAACAATTCGGGTGTATTGGCTGCAGTTGCGGCACAGCAACTTGCCGTTGCAAGCCACTCGAACTATCCCATTGTAACAGATAGTGTTGTTGTATCGTCTCATGTATCGGTGAGCTTTCAGCACGGTCGGCCGTCTTCCTCCCATCGGTCCGCACATCTTTCTGTCGTGGATAGCTATGGGATCCGCAATGTGACTCGGAGCTTGATCGGATGAGGAGTGAAGAGTCTCGTAAACTGACTCCTCTGGTTGGACCCTTGGCTCGCTATCGTCTTTCTTAGAAGGATCAGAGATTAAGTTTGCAGTTACAATATTTCGCTGACGCGTGTCCTGTCTCGGGCTACCTGGAAGACGTTTAATCTTATTTGCATGGACAATTTTGAAATGGTTTCCTATTCGTAATTTGACATTGTTCGTATCAAGCATTTCTATTATCTCATGCGGTCCAGTATATTGCGCGTCGAATTTTCCTTTACGAGGTTCTTTTAACAAGTATACCTGTTCGCCTACCGTGAACTGCACGGGGTTAATCTTCCTATCATAATAAGTCTTTGATTTCTGCTTTGCCGCTACTAAATTATCGCGCGCGCGGGATTGTGTCTCGCTTATCTTTCTTTGTAGGTCAAAGAGGTAACCTGCGTAGGACTCGTTCTCTACTGCGTAGAGATGGGAATCAGAGGAAGGAACACGGGCCAGGGAACCGAATACCAACTCGTGTGGGGTGAAGTCTGTTCCCTCATGTACGCTGGTATTGTAGCTAAACATTGCCAAGTTTATCCATTTATCCCAGTTATTTTTGTTGACGTACTGCTTCAAATATTCCGTCAGTACATGATGCGATCTCTCAATGGATCCGTTGCTTTGTGGATGGAAAGCAGTGGTTTGGAGGCGTGTAATCCTGAATCTTTTTGCGATAGCCTTCATAAGGGAGCTTGTGAAGTTAGTCCCTTGATCCGTTAATATTGCCTTAGGCGTTCCAAAGCGACATATCAGGTGGTCGATGAAGGCGTTTGCTGTACTGACGGAGTCGGTAGATTTGAGCGGCACTGCGACGGAGTATTTTGTAAGAAGGTCTTGCATCGTCATTACATACGTGTTGCCATCTTCGGTAGTGGGTAATGGTCCCACGATGTCTAGCGAGACCTTATCAAACGCCCTGCCGGGCGTATCCGTTAACTTCATTGGTAGGCGAGTTTTTACTCTTGTTAACTTGTTACGCTGGCAACTCAGGCAATTGTTAACGTAGTTGGTTACGTCCTTTTTGAGGCTGTTCCACCAGTATTTTTCTCTTATCCTTTTGTATGTCTTGGTTATGCCTTTATGGCCGGCATACGCTGATACATGGTTCTCCGTGATGATCTCCATCCTTCTATCCTCAGCGGGGATTTGGACCTCGTTCGAACAGAGAAATATTTGGACTGGTGTGTCCTCGAATGTTTCTGTGAGTAGATTGATCACGTATTCTCTCGACAAATGGTCGAGGAATGTTTTAGAGATTGAAAAGGATTCCAACGCGAGCTCGTTGACAACGTCGATCAACGTTCTAAGACATTCTTTGAGGTCGTCTGCAGATACCTCATGAAGCGGCGATTGTTTAATCGGTATCTGGATTAACTTGTATTTACCGTGATCTGTTACCCTAGCTCTATGTAGGAGTAAGTCTTGGGATTTGGCCAGTTTGCCTTGTCTATAGAGATCTACGGCCCCGAGATCGATGGGCCGTCCGTCCATCGTTATGAAGCAAACTAAGTTGTCCTTTCTCATTATTAATCGGTCTCTTGTATGAATTATTCTTCTTCTACGTGGTGTAGGATTGCTTTCTTCTTCTTCTTCTTCTTCTTCTTCTTCTTCTTCTTCTTCTTCTGAGGGAATACTCTCTTCTCGCTCATCGAAGACATCTGGTCCGGTCAAGGAAGGCGGAAATATAGGAGAAAAGGAAAGAGTTTCTTCGACTCCCAGATCCCGTAGTAATCCTTGATCGGCGATTGAAATAAGAGGCGGGGATGCTGCGCGGGGGTCATCAGAATGCGATGGCGTACCCATCGATGGTCCCGGTGACGAGGCTGCCGATGATCTTCTCCTTTTTGGGGGCATTGACTTCGGTGGAGGCATGAGAATTGAATCGTCTCTATCTTTCTTCCTGCGGCGTGCGTCGAAAAGAGGAGTCCCCGGGCTTGACAATGGCGTCCTAGGCGGAGTCGTTTCCTCTGAATCGGTCCATGAGATGGGCAATGCCACCGGATTCCGGGATAGGGCATCCGCATTAGAGTTGGCTCTGCCAGGTTTGTAGATAACCTGGTATTCGAACTCTGCCAATTTTAATCTCCACCGGAGGAGCCGGGATGTGGGATCCTTTACGGATGTCATCCACACCAGCGGTCTGTGATCGGTGATGAGTAAGAATTTCCTGCCGTAAATGTACGGGCGGAAATATTGGACGGCGAATATTATGGCTAAACACTCCTTTTCTATTGTGGAGTAGTTTAGTTCAGCGCCGTGAAGGATACGTGACGCGTACGCGATAGGGCGATCCTTTCCCACGTCGCCTTGGCTTAGGACAGCGCCGATCGCGTACCCTGAGGCGTCGCACGTTACGTTGAATGGTTTCCCAAAATCTGGGTACTGGAGGACAGGCTCCGTACACAATGCCTGTCGTAAAGTCTCGAAGGCTTCCTCCTGCTTTGACCCCCACACGAATTTCGTATCCTTGGTAAGGAGTTGGGTGAGGGGTTTGGAAATATGAGCGAATCTATCTATGAATCTGCGGTAATAGCCCGCTAGACCTAAAAATTCGCGGACGTTCTTTGCGTTTTTCGGTCGAGGATAATTTTGGACCGCGTTAATTTTTTTAGGGCATGGCCGTACGCCATCCTCGCTAATCTGGTGTCCTAGGTAAGCTACCTCTCTGTGCAAAAACCCGCATTTAGACGGTTGTAATTTCAAATTGGCGGCTCTCAATCGGCGAGCCAATTTATCAAATTTCGCTTTGTGTTCTTCTAGGGAACGCGCGTATATGACTATATCGTCAAGATAAACGAAGAGTTCGTTACCCTGGAGACCGGTTAGGATCGTATCCATTAGTCGCTGGAACGTAGCCGGCGCATTACGCAATCCGAACGGCATTCTATTATACTGGTAGTGTCCGAACGGAGTTGAGAAGGCGGTTTTTGCGGCGTCCTCCTTTTCCATGCCTATTTGGTGAAACCCGCTTGCCAGATCAAATACGCTAAAATATTTGGCACTACCCAGCTGATCTAAGATCTCGTTTATGCTGGGCAGTGGATAAGCGTCTGCTATTGACTTCTCGTTTAAAGCGCGATAGTCAATTACCATTCTCCATTTCTTATTTCCTTCGGCATCCGCTTTCTTCGGTACGATCCACAAAGGGGAGTTATACGGTGAACTAGAGGGTGCGACTATATCATTTTGTAAGAGTTCACACATTTGTTTGTCGATCTCCTCTTTGTGAATCGGCGGATACCGGTATTGCTTGGTATGTACGGGGATGTCGTCCGTCGTGGGGATTTTATGTGTTACAGCGTTAGTTTTCCCCAGACGATCCCCTTGAAGGTGGAAGAGATCATTATTCTCCTCCAATAAAGATTTGACATGGTCTATCTCGTCGTGATCGAGGTGATCCATGGGAATAGTTTCCATAAGCTCATTAACGCGAGCATTACGGGACTTGGTAATGGAATGGACCCTTTTGGGTATGAATTCGAAGCCTTTCATAAGGGGTTTCGAGTATGAGTGATCGGGATGGTTACCGGAATTGTTTAGGAAATCGGGATGGCTACCGGAATCGTCGGGATGGTTACCGGAATTATTTAAAGAATCGGGATGGCTACCGGAATCGTCGGGATGGTTACCGGAATTATTTAAAGAATCGGGATGGCTACCGGAATCGTCGGGATGGTTACCGGAATTATTTAAAGAATCGGGATGGCTACCGGAATCGTCGGGATGGTTACCGGAATTATTTAAAGAATCGGGATGGCTACCGGAATCGTCGGGATGGTTACCGGAATTAATAGAAGACGCGAGTTGATCGTTAACGATCGTCTCGTGCGCGCGGCACGCACGAGCATTGAATACGTCCGAATTGACTTCGGCTTGAATATTCGAAATGGGAACCTCGATCTCTTCCACCTCCAACGTAGGCAGGGAGAAGGACGCCACTTCGGACGATGCGTTAAAGCATCGCAGGTATGCCTTTCCGTTACGGTTGGTGACTAAACAATCACCTAAGAACACATCGGGTTTTACATCTACTTTTCGCACATACCCTTCGCTTGGGCCCTTTACGTTGACGGCTATGCAGGCGGCGGTACGGCTTTCGATGGAATATTCCCGAGGATTCGAAAAGGGAATACGTAGGTTTTTATACTCTACGCATTCCTTTGCAAATGATATCTCTGCTCCCTCTCTGAAGAAGGGGGAGCCTAAGATACCATCTATATTAATTGGGAAACTGTCAGGCAGAACGTGTAGCGTGACTTTAATGGAATCTGCTAGCTCCGCATTGATATAACCGAGGGTCGCAATTTCTCCTTCTGTCACGCCATGGACGTGTATGACGCTGTCAGTTTTTAGATGAACGTCAGATTTGATACCAGACGCTCGGATTAAGTTGACCTCGGACCCGGTGTCCAAGAGGAACTCACACTCTTTTGAGAAGAGTGACGATTTTGCTTTTATTCGAGGGATAGGGGAGTCCGGCGCGAGATTTATTGCCGAGACTAATTTCGCGGATGGTCGTTCATTCTGCTGACCGTCCGGGTTATCTCTCCTATCTACTCGAATTTCATCTACTGCTGGTCGTCGCTGATGACGGCCAGCTGTGTTGCCTTTTGGCGATTCTCTTGGGATGCCTCCCGTCCTTTGGTCGCGTTTGTCGGGAGGCTTGATTCGTTTCCCGACTCATTTCTACTGTAATATTCGCGGCGGCGACATTCGTGTATGTCATGTCCCGTGCGCTTACAATATTTACAATACTTCCGATTCTCCGTAGGAAAGCGATCGCGACCTGGGGACTGGGAAGCGCGATCTTCGCGTTTATACGTTTCGCGCTGATTTGATTGCGACGGTTCGTGACGTCGCGGAGGAGGAGAGCGATACGCGTCTCTGTTATCGGGTTTCCTGTCTCGCCAGGATTCACGAGGTGAAAAGGAAGGTCGTTGATCTTTCCTTTCCGAAGATCTATTGCGCTGCTCTGGCGCATTCCTATCATAAGGAGAGTTGCTTGATCGCTCTGGTGTGCGATTACGAGAGTCGGAGAATGCAACGCGGCGTCCGTCGTCACGATAACGAACACGGTCAAGCTCGTACTGTTTGTACGCGGTTACTGCTTCGTCGAATATTTTCTGTAATTCGAGTGACGCACAGAGCCTGACCTCGGCTCGAAGCGCTGGGATAAGACCACGCATGAAACAATCAATTGTGAATTTGTCAATCTCGTCTAGATTGGGGACCCCGCGGCCTGAATCTATGATCGCCGTTCTAAGGTCCTTTACTCGCGTAATATAATTCAACACGTGCTCGGACTGTCCCTGGTGTATCGAAGCTAATTCTCCGCGATACTGATCGATGAATTTATATGGGCCTAGTACATCTTTCAGGCGGTTGCACAATTCAGAGATTGTGTTAATATTTACGTCTTCAATCGCGGCGTATGCCTGTCCTCTAAGCTTATTGCATACTAATCTAGTGAGGGTACGCTCAGCTGTGGCTGGAACAGCTTCCAAGGCTCGCTTGCACGCGCGAACGAATTGTAGCACGGTTATGGAGGTGCCGTCAAAGGTAGGCACAAGTTCAACCGCTTGTTTAACGGTGAAATTCGAAGAATCGTGCATTATGGGTTCGCGGGGCGCAACGACTGGGCTAGCTGGAATTGATTGAGAATCTCTGGCCGATCGGATTTCTGCTATCTCGCGGCGTATATCCTCGTACGTTACTCTTTGCTCACGCGTTTCTGTTTCGTATTGCAATTTGAGTTGAGTCAACGCGGCGGTTTGATTAATGAGAGCTGCTTCTCTACGAGCTAAATCCTTCTGGAATTCAATTAATTCCTCTTCCGTAGGAGGAACCTTCTTTCTAGCCTCGCTACGCGTTTCCATGATTGCGTCGCTTGAAAATTTCTAAGTATGAAATTCGCGAAAAATAATCCGACTATATAACGTGGGCGAAGGGGCGTTTTCTAAACCGCCCGTCGCACTTTAACGTTCACTAAAACTCTCGATGAATTTGTACTGAGTACGAACATCGCGAAAAATAATTTGAGTATGTAACGTGGGCGAAAGGGCATTTCCTTCACTGCCCGTCGCACTTTTAACTGACACTATGCTTTCACGGACTCTAAGTCTACTGCGTTAAATTGTCAAACAATGATGGAACGCGCAGGGGTTCGCGTGCTAACACTGATTCTATTTTTATTCCTCGATGCCGTGCTTCTAACATCGGTGACCAACGAGTGTCCTACCGACTGCGCCAAATTTGTCACAACAAATTTTGGCAGAGGTAGGACACATGACGTATCCTACAAAAGTGTTGACGGTGTCTCTAACATCGGTGACCAACGAGTGTCCTACCGACTGCGCCAAATTTGTCACGTCCTGGCGGGGCTATAAGAGCAAGAGAAGAGAATACCGCGGCCCGGCTACTCTGCTCTTCCACTGACTGACATTTAATAAAAGTGTTGGTCTTTTTATCAACAGACTAGGACCCGATGCCGACACCTGCATGCAGTCTTACACAGATGAAAGATGCACGCGACCCTGAAACATACGCGATAATATGTTCCACTTACTTTTACGCTTCGCTTGTTTGTCGATTGACACGAGAAATGAATTCGCAACGGATGAACGGCTACGGTTGCGCTGATGACCTTGAATTCGGTCCCCTCTGCTCGACAGGCGTTGATCCAAATGGCTGGAAACGACCTTCAAGGATTGACGACTGCGCCAAACTCTGTCACGTCAATATTTGACAGGAACGACCTCCAATGATTGACAGCTGGCTGCTACGGTATTGTAGACGGATGCGCTCGTTGAGGAAACGGGCGTGGACGCTGTACGATACCGTGAATCTAACTCACGAATATCGTCCGCGTGATTGACAATATTTTAACTAGCGAAAACGGGCGTGGACGCTGTGCGATCCCGTGAATTTATCTCGCGAATATCGTCCGCGTGGTTGACGATATTTTGATTCGAGAAAACGGACGTGGATGCTGCGGAGCTTGCTATGCGAGCAAGTCTATCACTACCACGCACGTACGCGAACACGTAACAGGAAATTGAATAAGGAATACTATTCGCGAACTTTCCAGTGAGAACTCTATCTCTAACTAACAACGTGTCACTTCAAACTACGAAGTTAGGAGCAAGGAAATAATAATTGGGATTTAGATTGACTCTGGTAAAACAAAGTATATTATAAACGTAAAAGAATACAAAGGTAAAGATGCTTATTGTTAACGAAATCGAAATACGTACTAAGTACGAAATATGAAACGCAATAAAAATGATTAATTGAATAAACGAAGTAATGTTTGAATTAAACGAATAAGAATACGATATTACTGAATGGTATTAGGGACTGTGTCTAAACAGTATGGATTTGGGAAGATTGTGTCTAAACAATCTGGATTTGGAAAGACTATGTCTAAATAGTCTGGACTTGGAAGATTGACGAAAACTCGACTGACCCACTCGGGTCCCCGGAGAGGACTGTGGAAAATCGAACGCTCGTCGACGAATAACGTTCGTCCGAAAAATGCTGACTTCGCAAAAGGGGACCGTGTCCTCTTTGTGCCGGTCTTCGTCGTAAACAGCGCGATGGCCGCCGCACTAGAGTCAGCAGTTCTCGTTCCCAGTGGTGCAGGACTCGAAAATTAAGTGGTAACCATTGGCGTACCTATTTATTTATTTAAATAAATTGGGACTTAGAATATTTTCGAGCGCTTGCTCTTGCAAGGCGTTTCGATGTAAATTTATATGTCATATGATTAGTTGACATCATTTGTCGACCGATCATATGTTTGAAAATATTCTAAGTACTTTTGAAAATTACCAAAAATCGAAATTTTGGTAAAGTCTAAACAAACGCGAATTGAGAACATAACCTACAAATTTTTAGGTTAGTTTCATGATTTTCGCTCACGAGTCCAATGATATTTCAATCTTCGAGTTTGGGCCATTTTTGGCTATTTTAGGATTTTGACAGATTTTGGATTTTAGGTTATGTTGATGGATTTCGATCAGATGTACGTGGTGTTAAGGATTCATTGTTATGAAGGATTTTTAGGAGTTTTGGAATCTTTAAAGGGGAACGCTCGCTCTTATGTATCTAATTTTACATGTAGTCTTAAAGCTAACGTCGGAGGTGCGACCGACGTCACACAAGCGTGCGCCGAATAATCTAACGCAAACCCCGCGTCAGCGAAACGTGACACTCATCTGGACGCAGATAAGAAAAGACAAAAGTGACAGTGACACCAGTGATTCCCCACCCACCCTAAACCCCGAGAAAAGACAGTCGAAAAATGAACATTGCGAATACGACTTGTCGGACATTACAAAACCAGCCCCAGCCCCACGTGCCGACACCGACAACATTTCAGTGCGACCAGTGTTTCGTACAAATATAGGAAATACTCACCGAGAACTGTGCTCCCTGCGCGGAGTACCCCCGGACGATGCGTCGCATGAATGAGTGTGTGATCGAGTGTTGAGCAAGAAATTTCTTCCTTGTAAGAAATTTCTTTTCCGCGTTGGGAGGTGTTACGTCGTCCGATGTACGACGTTGGCCTTGTACACACACTATGTATACAAGGTCTGATCTGCATAAGATCCATACACCGTCCCCTAGACATAAGAACATAATATTGTGACGTCGGTCGCACCTCCGACGTTAGCTTTAAGACTACATGTAAAATTAGATACATAAGAGCGAGCGTTCCCCTTTAAAGATTCCAAACCTCCTAAAAATCCTTCATAACAATGAATCCTTAACACCACGTACATTTGATTGAAATCCATCAACATAACCTAAAATCCAAAATCTGTCAAAATCCTAAAATAGCCAAAAATGGCCCAAACTCGAAGATTGAAATATCATTGGACTCGTGAGCGAAAATCATGAAACTAACCTAAAAATTTGTAGGTTAGGTTCTCAATTCGCGTTTGTTTAGACTTTACCAAAATTTCGATTTTTGGTAATTTTCAAAAGTACTTAGAATATTTTCAAACATATGATCGGTCGACAAATGATGTCAACTAATCATATGACATATAAAATTTACATCGAAACGCCTTGCAAGAGCAAGCGCTCGAAAATATTCTAAGTCCCAATTTATTTAAATAAATAAATAGGTACGCCAATGGTTACCACTTAATTTTCGAGTCCTGCACCACTGGGAACGAGAACTGCTGACTTTAGTGCGGCGGCCATTGCGCTGTTTACGACGAAGACCGGCACAAAGAGGACACGGTCCCCTTTTGCGAAGTCAGCATTTTTCGGACGAACGTTATTCGTCGACGAACGTTCGATTCTCCCCAGTCCTCTCCGGGGACCCGAGTGGGTCAGTCGAGTTTTCGTCAATCTTCCAAGTCCAGACTATTTAGACATAGTCTTTCCAAATCCAGATTGTTTAGACACAATCTTTCCAAATCCATACTGTTTAGACACAGTCCCTAATACCATTCAGTAATATCGTATTCTTATTCGTTTAATTCAAATATTACTTCGTTTATTCAATTAAACATTTTTATTGCGTTTCATATTTCGTACTTAGTACGTATTTCGATTTCGTTAATAATAAGCATCTTTACCTTTGTATTCTTTTACGTTTATAATATACTTTGTTTTACCAGAGTCAATCTAAATCCCAATTATTATTTCCTTGCTCCTAACTTCGTAGTTTGAAGTGACACGTTGTTAGTTAGAGATAGAGTTCTCACTGGAAAGTTCGCGAATAGTATTCCTTATTCAATTTCCTGTTACGTGTTCGCGTACGTGCGTGATAGTGATAGACTTGCTCGCATAGCAAGCTCCGCAGCATCCACGTCCGTTTTCTTGAATCAAAGTATCGTCAACCACGCGGACGATATTCGCGAGATAAATTCACGGGATCGCACAGCGTCCACGCCCGTTTTCGCTAGTTAAAATATCGTCAATCACGCGGACGATATTCGTGAGTTAGATTCACGGTATCGTACAGCGTCCACGCCCGTTTCCTCAACGAGCGCATCCGTCTACAATACCGTAGCAGCCAGCTGTCAATCATTGGAGGTCGTTCCTGTCAAATATTGACGTGACAGAGTTTGGCGCAGTCGTCAATCCTTGAAGGTCGTTTCCAGCCATTTGGATTAACGCCTGTCAAGCAGAGCGGACCGAATTCAAGGTCATCAGCGCAACCGTAGCCGTTCATCCGTTGCGAATTCATTTCTCGTGTCAATCGACAAACAAGCGAAGCGTAAAAGTAAGTGGAACATATTATCGCGTATGTTTCAGGGTCGCGTGCATCTTTCATCTGTGTAAGACTGCATGCAGGTGTCGGCATCGGGTCCTAGTCTGTTGATAAAAAGACCAACACTTTTATTAAATGTCAGTCAGTGGAAGAGTAGAGTAGCCGGGCCGCGGTATTCTCTTCTCTTGCTATTATAGCCCCGCCAGGACGTGACAAATTTGGCGCAGTCGGTAGGACACTCGTTGGTCACCGATGTTAGAGACACCGTCAACACTTTTGTAGGATACGTCATGTGTCCTACCTCTGCCAAAATTTGTTGTGACAAATTTGGCGCAGTCGGTAGGACAGTCGTTGGTCACCGATGTTAGAAGCACGGCATCGAGGAATAAAAATAGAATCAGTGTTAGCACGCGAACCCCTGCGCGTTCCATCATTGTTTGACAATTTAACGCAGTAGACTTAGAGTCCGTGAAAGCATAGTGTCAGTTAAAAGTGCGACGGGCAGTGAAGGAAATGCCCTTTCGCCCACGTTACATACTCAAATTATTTTTCGCGATGTTCGTACTCAGTACAAATTCATCGAGAGTTTTAGTGAACGTTAAAGTGCGACGGGCGGTTTAGAAAACGCCCCTTCGCCCACGTTATATAGTCGGATTATTTTTCGCGAATTTCATACTTAGAAATTTTCAAGCGACGCAATCATGGAAACGCGTAGCGAGGCTAGAAAGAAGGTTCCTCCTACGGAAGAGGAATTAATTGAATTCCAGAAAGATTTAGCTCGTAGAGAAGCAGCTCTCATTAATCAAACCGCCGCGTTGACTCAACTCAAATTGCAATACGAAACAGAAACGCGTGAGCAAAGAGTAACGTACGAGGATATACGCCGCGAGATAGCAGAAATCCGATCGGCCAGAGATTCTCAATCAATTCCAGCTAGCCCAGTCGTTGCGCCCCGCGAACCCATAATGCACGATTCTTCGAATTTCACCGTTAAACAAGCGGTTGAACTTGTGCCTACCTTTGACGGCACCTCCATAACCGTGCTACAATTCGTTCGCGCGTGCAAGCGAGCCTTGGAAGCTGTTCCAGCCACAGCTGAGCGTACCCTTACTAGATTAGTATGCAATAAGCTTAGAGGACAGGCATACGCCGCGATTGAAGACGTAAATATTAACACAATCTCTGAATTGTGCAACCGCCTGAAAGATGTACTAGGCCCATATAAATTCATCGATCAGTATCGCGGAGAATTAGCTTCGATACACCAGGAACAGTCCGAGCACGTGTTGAATTATATTACGCGAGTAAAGGACCTTAGAACGGCGATCATAGATTCAGGCCGCGGGGTCCCCAATCTAGACGAGATTGATAAATTCACAATTGATTGTTTCATGCGTGGTCTTATCCCAGCGCTTCGAGCCGAGGTCAGGCTCTGCGCGTCACTCGAATTACAGAAAATATTCGATGAAGCAGTAACCGCGTACAAACAGTACGAGCTTGACCGTGTTCGTTATCGCGACGACGGACGCCGCGTTGCATTTGTCACGTCCTGGCGGGGCTATAAGAGCAAGAGAAGAGAATACCGCGGCCCGGCTACTCTACTCTTCCACTGACTGACATTTAATGAAAGTGTTGGTCTTTTTATCAACAGACTAGGACCCGATGCCGACACCTGCATGCAGTCTTACACAGATGAATGATGCACGCGACCCTGAAACATACGCGGTAATATGTTCCACTTACTTTTACGCTTCGCTTGCTTGTCGATTGACACGAGACATGAATTCGCAACGGATGAACAGCTACGGTTGCGCTGATGGCCTTGAATACGGTCCGCTCTGCTTGACAGGCGTTGATCCAAATGGCTGGAAACGACCTTCAAGGATTGACGACTGCGCCAAACTCTGTCACGTCAATATTTGGCAGGAACGACCTCCAATGATTGACAGCTGGCTGCTACGGTATTGTAGACGGATGCGCTCGTTGAGGAAACGGGCGTGGACGCTGTACGATACCGTGAATCTAACTCACGAATATCGTCCGCGTGATTGACGATATTTTAACTAGCGAAAACGGGCGTGGACGCTGTGCGATCCCGTGAATTTATCTCGCGAATATCGTCCGCGTGGTTGACGATATTTTGATTCGAGAAAACGGACGTGGATGCTGCGGAGCTTGCTATGCGAGCAAGTCTATCACTATCACGCACGTACGCGAACACGTAACAGGAAATTGAATAAGGAATACTATTCGCGAACTTTCCAGTGAGAACTCTATCTCTAACTAACAACGTGTCACTTCAAACTACGAAGTTAGGAGCAAGGAAATAATAATTGGGATTTAGATTGACTCTGGTAAAACAAAGTATATTAATAACGTAAAAGAATACAAAGGTAAAGATGCTTACTATTAACGAAATCGAAATACGTACTAAGTACGAAATATGAAACGCAATAAAAATGTTTAATTGAATAAACGAAGTAATATTTGAATTAAACGAATAAGAATACGATATTACTGAATGGTATTAGGGACTGTGTCTAAACAGTATGGATTTGGGAAGATTGTGTCTAAACAATCTGGATTTGGAAAGACTATGTCTAAATAGTCTGGACTTGGAAGATTGACGAAAACTCGACTGACCCACTCGGGTCCCCGGAGAGGACTGGGGAAAATCGAACGTTCGTCGACGAATAACGTTCGTCCGAAAAATGCTGACTTCGCAAAAGGGGACCGTGTCCTCTTTGTGCCGGTCTTCGTCGTAAACAGCGCGATGGCCGCCGCACTAGAGTCAGCAGTTTTCGTTCCCAGTGGTGCAGGACTCGAAAATTAAGTGGTAACCATTGGCGTACCTATTTATTTATTTAAATAAATTGGGACTTAGAATATTTTCGAGCGCTTGCTCTTGCAAGGCGTTTCGATGTAAATTTTATATGTCATATGATTAGTTGACATCATTTGTCGACCGATCATATGTTTGAAAATATTCTAAGTACTTTTGAAAATTACCAAAAATCGAAATTTTGGTAAAGTCTAAACAAACGCGAATTGAGAACATAACCTACAAATTTTTAGGTTAGTTTCATGATTTTCGCTCACGAGTCCAATGATATTTCAATCTTCGAGTTTGGGCCATTTTTGGCTATTTTAGGATTTTGACAGATTTTGGATTTTAGGTTATGTTGATGGATTTCAATCAGATGTACGTGGTGTTAAGGATTCATTGTTATGAAGGATTTTTAGGAGTTTTGGAATCTTTAAAGGGGAACGCTCGCTCTTAAGTATCTAATTTTACATGTAGTCTTAAAGCTAACGTCGGAGGTGCGACCGACGTCACACCTCCCCCCTTAGAGAAGAGATTTCACGCAGTGGAATCTCTGCCTCTGGGTGGCGGTAGACAGGATGCACTGAAATGTCATCCCTGTCTCGCAACGCTGGGTCAAGGGAATCGCAAATTAACGTTCGTTTCGTCAAGGGAGGACGGGTTCGGAATTCTCCGACACTGGCACTATCACTAGCTTCGTCCTCGATGGCCGCTGAAGTCTTGTTGTCCCTCTGCTTCATGAATATAAAGAACCGGGTCAATGAACTCCAGATGGCGACAACGAGATGCAGGCTCCAGCCGTATAGT
This sequence comes from Lasioglossum baleicum, assembly GCF_051020765.1. Lineage (NCBI taxonomy): Eukaryota > Metazoa > Arthropoda > Insecta > Hymenoptera > Halictidae > Lasioglossum > Lasioglossum baleicum. Next base: position 203,342 of record NW_027469194.1, on the reverse strand, counting down.
GAGTGTAATGCGATGCCGTTAACGATCGTACTGATGATTGTTTTGATCGTGCGGATCGCTACATACACTCCGATTATTCCAGCACTTATTGATCCGAATGTAGTGAATCCGGACCATAATTTCTGTGCTGTAGACTCCGCTATCTGCTGTAGGGAGTTTTCATCGAGCAGGTTGAACATATTGATGTTTCCTGCTGCAAACTGTCTTCCCGTCGCACCCTGTGCGATTGAATTTATGACTGCTACCTTCTCTACAGGAAACATTATATGATCCTGTAGTTTGTCCAGGTCGTCTTGTGAATAAATGCCTCCCGTTGCCAAGTTCTTCGGATCTATGTATTTCCAGGTTGACTTGGCGAGGGGGTGAAGCTCCGAAGGAGTGATGGCCTCCATCAATGACGGTGTTAGGCGATACCATGTTCCGTGCAGTCTATAATATGGGGGAAGTAGCTCATTGCATGGCTTTTCTGTCCCCGTATTTGAAATGATGTGGTCCCTTGGCTTCAGGAATTTTGATGTGTTCCGATACGTGATGGGTAGCTCATCATAACACCGTTCGGTTTTCCTCACTTGGACCGTGACTGGTATGCACTTTATTATGTGCACTACCTCTCCTGCTGGAACTGCGATAAATCCGACATCCTTCATGATGGCAGTGGCAACTTCTTCGGGTGCTGAATGTAATAATGTGAGGGCGTTCTGGAGAATCTGACGCTCTAGCTCACACTTCTGACGGATTACATCTTTGTAGAGTTGAGAAAATTGTTTCCGGAGGTGCTTCTCCACGTAAACAAATTTGCTGTTGACATACGTGAAGATGTCCAGATTGTTGACCAAGGTGTGTGTTTTCTCCTTGAATTTTCCTGAACTTCCAACTTCCAGAATGAACAGCTTGGGGTGTTCCGTTCGGATTATGACATATCCGCAAACTGACGATCTGCCTGTCTCCGTGAGTGCAAAAGTCGTGTCCTGCGATGCTACGGTATACAGGGTTGGAGAAGGATTCACCTTGGAGGATAGTTTAGTGGCTATCCCTTCGTACAAGACATCATAATTATTGAATTTGCACGAGTCCGTCGGCGTGGTTTCCCAGAACGTATGGCCATCTTGTGCGTCTAAGCAGCTTCCTTTTTGAAGGGGGCAGGTTTGCCCAGTTTGTAGATGAATCTGTCCGGTTGACAATCTGATTGGAGCGATGTAGTCGCGGATCGTGATTCGGACTAAAGCTTGTACCACGACATCGGTCCAAGTCCCAAACGGATCACTATACGTGGTTCCAGCGCAGCTACCATCGTTCTGAATAACTCCTGCTAACGTGAGGCCGTGAGAGGAGGTCGAGTTCGGCTGAATACCTGTGATCTGAGCGGCTGGGGTGATGAATATTGTCCCCGTCGTGTGTAGGCTCGAACAGGTTTCGCTGGAGATCGGTAATATATAGTCTTGTCGACCATTGGATACTACCGAATTATGTGAATGCATGCCACAATAGTATATGGTTCTGTCTATTCCGATATGGCATTGCAAGACACGAGCTTGCGAGAATTCAGCTAGCTGCAGGAGCTGAATTCTTTCTAAATTTTCAGCTGGTGCGATGTCTTCTGGCTCGCAGTTAAGAGTGTCAATAGTTGAATACGTGGTAATATTCAAGGTCGAACCTCCACAGTCATATCCAATGAGTGTTGAGGCTTGCGTGGCAATAGAGAGCAAGATAGCTGCTTGTATCGGCTGCATGGTTGCTGTTATAGCGTTGTCGAGAGACTGATGATCTTCAGGGGTGACGGTTTCTCCTTGAAGATCTCGTTGCGTCGCAGGGATATCGTCTTCCTGCTGTGGAGTGGGGTGATGCTGACCAGAGGTTTTAAATTTCGCTCTTGGGTCGCTGCGATAGTTTATCGTTGGCGTAACGATATTGGAGACTCTGTTAACGCTAGGAAGATTGAATTCGTTTCGCAAGATACATAACGAAAGCTTATAATCAGACTTAGTTGTCTCGGGCGAGTATAATGTATCGGCTTTATTTCTTTTTCTTGCTGACGCGAATCTCGCGGAATTGTATTTGCCAGACGCATGGACTTTGTTTTCGGTCGCACGGATACCTGATCGTTGAAGCTGGAAGAGGTGTTGTTCCGGCGAGGATTTGAAGATAGGAGTTTGCGGCAAAACATAAACTCCTTTTGATTTAACTTTAGGAATAGAAATGTTTTCTAAATTGTTCTCATATGAACATTCTAAAAGTTCATCTGAGGCGAAGGCGTTGATGTTTCTTTCCACACAGGACTTTGAATATAAATCGTCGGGATGGTTACCGGAATTCTTTAAAGTATCGGGATGGCTACCGGAATCGTCGGGATGGTTACCGGAATTATTTAAAGAATCGGGATGGCTACCGGAATCGTCGGGATGGTTACCGGAATTATTTAAAGAATCGGGATGGCTACCGGAATCGTCGGAATGGTTACCGGAATTATTTAAAGAATCGGGATGGCTACCGGAATCGTCGGAATGGTTACCGGAATTAATAGAAGACGCGAGTTGATCGTTAACGATCGTCTCGTGCGCGCGGCACGCACGAGCATTGAATACGTCCGAATTGACTTCGGCTTGAATATTCGAAAAGGGAACCTCGATCTCTTCCACCTCCAACGTAGGCAGGGAGAAGGACGCCACTTCGGACGATGCGTTAAAGCATCGCAGGTATGCCTTTCCGTTACGGTTGGTGACTAAACAATCACCTAAGAACACATCGGGTTTTACATCTATTTTTCGCACATACCCTTCGCTTGGGCCCTTTACGTTGACGGCTATGCAGGCGGCGGTACGGCTTTCGATGGAATATTCCCGAGGATTCGAAAAGGGAATACGTAGGGTTTTATACTCTACGCATTCCTTCGCAAATGATATCTCTGCTCCCTCTCTGAAGAAGGGGGAGCCTAAGATACCATCTATATTAATTGGAAAACTGTCAGGCAGAACGTGTAGCGTGACTTTAATGGAATCTGCTAGCTCCGCATTGATATAACCGAGGGTCGCAATTTCTCCTTCTGTCACGCCATGGACGTGTATGACGCTGTCAGTTTTTAGATGAACGTCAGATTTGATACCAGACGCTCGGATTAAGTTGACCTCGGACCCGGTGTCCAAGAGGAACTCACACTCTTTTGAGAAGAGTGACGATTTTGCTTTTATTCGAGGGATAGGGGAGTCCGGCGCGAGATTTATTGCCGAGACTAATTTCGCGGATGGTCGTTCATTCTGCTGACCGTCCGGGTTATCTCTCCCATCTACTCGAATTTCATTTACTGCTGGTCGTCGCTGATGACGGCCAGCTGTGTTGCCTTTTGGCGATTCTCTTGGGATGCCTCCCGTCCTTTGGTCGCGTTTGTCGGGAGGCTTGATTCGTTTCCCGACTCATTTCTACTGTAATATTCGCGGCGGCGACATTCGTATATGTCATGTCCCGTGCGCTTACAATATTTACAATACTTCCGACTCTCCGTAGGAAAGCGATCGCGACCTGGGGACTGGGAAGCGCGATCTTCGCGTTTATATGTTTCGCGCTGATTTGATTGCGACGGTTCGTGACGTCGTGGAGGAGGAGAGCGATACGCGTCTCTGTTATCGGGTTTCCTGTCTCGCCAGGATTCACGAGGTGAAAAGGAAGGTCGTTGATCTTTCCTTTCCGAAGATCTGTTGCGCTGCTCAGGCGCATTCCTATCATAATAAGAGTTGCTTGATCGCTCTGGTGTGCGATTACGAGAGTCGGAGAATGCAACGCGGCGTCCGTCGTCGCGATAACGAACACGGTCAAGCTCGTACTGTTTGTACGCGGTTACTGCTTCGTCGAATATTTTCTGTAATTCGAGTGACGCGCAGAGCCTGACCTCGGCTCGAAGCGCTGGGATAAGACCACGCATGAAACAATCAATTGTGAATTTATCAATCTCGTCTAGATTGGGGACCCCGCGGCCTGAATCTATGATCGCCGTTCTAAGGTCCTTTACTCGCGTAATATAATTCAACACGTGCTCGGACTGTCCCTGGTGTATCGAAGCTAATTCTCCGCGATACTGATCGATGAATTTATATGGGCCTAGTACATCTTTCAGGCGGTTGCACAATTCAGAGATTGTGTTAATATTTACGTCTTCAATCGCGGCGTATGCCTGTCCTCTAAGCTTATTGCATACTAATCTAGTGAGGGTACGCTCAGCTGTGGCTGGAACAGCTTCCAAGGCTCGCTTGCACGCGCGAACGAATTGTAGCACGGTTATGGAGGTGCCGTCAAAGGTAGGCACAAGTTCAACCGCTTGTTTAACGGTGAAATTCGAAGAATCGTGCATTATGGGTTCGCGGGGCGCAACGACTGGGCTAGCTGGAATTGATTGAGAATCTCTGGCCGATCGGATTTCTGCTATCTCGCGGCGTATATCCTCGTACGTTACTCTTTGCTCACGCGTTTCTGTTTCGTATTGCAATTTGAGTTGAGTCAACGCGGCGGTTTGATTAATGAGAGCTGCTTCTCTACGAGCTAAATCCTTCTGGAATTCAATTAATTCCTCTTCCGTAGGAGGAACCTTCTTTCTAGCCTCGCTACGCGTTTCCATGATTGCGTCGCTTGAAAATTTCTAAGTATGAAATTCGCGAAAAATAATCCGACTATATAACGTGGGCGAAGGGGCGTTTTCTAAACCGCCCGTCGCACTTTAACGTTCACTAAAACTCTCGATGAATTTGTACTGAGTACGAACATCGCGAAAAATAATTTGAGTATGTAACGTGGGCGAAAGGGCATTTCCTTCACTGCCCGTCGCACTTTTAACTGACACTATGCTTTCACGGACTCTAAGTCTACTGCGTTAAATTGTCAAACAATGATGGAACGCGCAGGGGTTCGCGTGCTAACACTGATTCTATTTTTATTCCTCGATGCCGTGCTTCTAACATCGGTGACCAACGAGTGTCCTACCGACTGCGCCAAATTTGTCACAACAAATTTTGGCAGAGGTAGGACATATGACGTATCCTACAAAAGTGTTGACGGTGTTTCTAACATCGGTGACCAACGAGTGTCCTACCGACTGCGCCAAATTTGTCACGTCCTGGCGGGGCTATAAGAGCAAGAGAAGAGAATACCGCGGCCCGGCTACTCTACTCTTCCACTGACTGACATTTAATGAAAGTGTTGGTCTTTTTATCAACAGACTAGGACCCGATGCCGACACCTGCATGCAGTCTTACACAGATGAATGATGCACGCGACCCTGAAACATACGCGGTAATATGTTCCACTTACTTTTACGCTTCGCTTGCTTGTCGATTGACACGAGACATGAATTCGCAACGGATGAACAGCTACGGTTGCGCTGATGGCCTTGAATACGGTCCGCTCTGCTTGACAGGCGTTGATCCAAATGGCTGGAAACGACCTTCAAGGATTGACGACTGCGCCAAACTCTGTCACGTCAATATTTGGCAGGAACGACCTCCAATGATTGACAGCTGGCTGCTACGGTATTGTAGACGGATGCGCTCGTTGAGGAAACGGGCGTGGACGCTGTACGATACCGTGAATCTAACTCACGAATATCGTCCGCGTGATTGACGATATTTTAACTAGCGAAAACGGGCGTGGACGCTGTGCGATCCCGTGAATTTATCTCGCGAATATCGTCCGCGTGGTTGACGATATTTTGATTCGAGAAAACGGACGTGGATGCTGCGGAGCTTGCTATGCGAGCAAGTCTATCACTATCACGCACGTACGCGAACACGTAACAGGAAATTGAATAAGGAATACTATTCGCGAACTTTCCAGTGAGAACTCTATCTCTAACTAACAACGTGTCACTTCAAACTACGAAGTTAGGAGCAAGGAAATAATAATTGGGATTTAGATTGACTCTGGTAAAACAAAGTATATTAATAACGTAAAAGAATACAAAGGTAAAGATGCTTACTATTAACGAAATCGAAATACGTACTAAGTACGAAATATGAAACGCAATAAAAATGTTTAATTGAATAAACGAAGTAATATTTGAATTAAACGAATAAGAATACGATATTACTGAATGGTATTAGGGACTGTGTCTAAACAGTATGGATTTGGGAAGATTGTGTCTAAACAATCTGGATTTGGAAAGACTATGTCTAAATAGTCTGGACTTGGAAGATTGACGAAAACTCGACTGACCCACTCGGGTCCCCGGAGAGGACTGGGGAAAATCGAACGTTCGTCGACGAATAACGTTCGTCCGAAAAATGCTGACTTCGCAAAAGGGGACCGTGTCCTCTTTGTGCCGGTCTTCGTCGTAAACAGCGCGATGGCCGCCGCACTAGAGTCAGCAGTTTTCGTTCCCAGTGGTGCAGGACTCGAAAATTAAGTGGTAACCATTGGCGTACCTATTTATTTATTTAAATAAATTGGGACTTAGAATATTTTCGAGCGCTTGCTCTTGCAAGGCGTTTCGATGTAAATTTTATATGTCATATGATTAGTTGACATCATTTGTCGACCGATCATATGTTTGAAAATATTCTAAGTACTTTTGAAAATTACCAAAAATCGAAATTTTGGTAAAGTCTAAACAAACGCGAATTGAGAACATAACCTACAAATTTTTAGGTTAGTTTCATGATTTTCGCTCACGAGTCCAATGATATTTCAATCTTCGAGTTTGGGCCATTTTTGGCTATTTTAGGATTTTGACAGATTTTGGATTTTAGGTTATGTTGATGGATTTCAATCAGATGTACGTGGTGTTAAGGATTCATTGTTATGAAGGATTTTTAGGAGTTTTGGAATCTTTAAAGGGGAACGCTCGCTCTTAAGTATCTAATTTTACATGTAGTCTTAAAGCTAACGTCGGAGGTGCGACCGACGTCACACATTCTCCGACTCTCGTAATCGCACACCAGAGCGATCAAGCAACTCTCCTTATGATAGGAATGCGCCAGAGCAGCGCAATAGATCTTCGGAAAGGAAAGATCAACGACCTTCCTTTTCACCTCGTGAATCCTGGCGAGACAGGAAACCCGATAACAGAGACGCGTATCGCTCTCCTCCTCCGCGACGTCACGAACCGTCGCAATCAAATCAGCGCGAAACGTATAAACGCGAAGATCGCGCTTCCCAGTCCCCAGGTCGCGATCGCTTTCCTACGGAGAATCGGAAGTATTGTAAATATTGTAAGCGCACGGGACATGACATACACGAATGTCGCCGCCGCGAATATTACAGTAGAAATGAGTCGGGAAACGAATCAAGCCTCCCGACAAACGCGACCAAAGGACGGGAGGCATCCCAAGAGAATCGCCAAAAGGCAACACAGCTGGCCGTCATCAGCGACGACCAGCAGTAGATGAAATTCGAGTAGATAGGAGAGATAACCCGGACGGTCAGCAGAATGAACGACCATCCGCGAAATTAGTTTCGGCAATAAATCTCGCGCCGGACTCCCCTATCCCTCGAATAAAAGCAAAATCGTCACTCTTCTCAAAAGAGTGTGAGTTCCTCTTGGACACCGGGTCCGAGGTCAACTTAATCCGAGCGTCTGGTATCAGATCTGACGTTCATCTAAAAACTGACAGCGTCATACACGTCCATGGCGTGACAGAAGGAGAAATTGCGACCCTCGGTTATATCAATGCGGAGCTAGCAGATTCCATTAAAGTCACGCTACACGTTCTGCCTGACAGTTTTCCAATTAATATAGATGGTATCTTAGGCTCCCCCTTCTTCAGAGAGGGAGCAGAGATATCATTTGCGAAGGAATGCGTAGAGTATAAAAACCTACGTATTCCCTTTTCGAATCCTCGGGAATATTCCATCGAAAGCCGTACCGCCGCCTGCATAGCCGTCAACGTAAAGGGCCCAAGCGAAGGGTATGTGCGAAAAGTAGATGTAAAACCCGATGTGTTCTTAGGTGATTGTTTAGTCACCAACCGTAACGGAAAGGCATACCTGCGATGCTTTAACGCATCGTCCGAAGTGGCGTCCTTCTCCCTGCCTACGTTGGAGGTGGAAGAGATCGAGGTTCCCTTTTCGAATATTCAAGCCGAAGTCAATTCGGACTTATTCAATGCTCGTGCGTGCCGCGCGCACGAGACGATCGTTAACGATCAACTCGCGTCTTCTATTAATTCCGGTAACCATCCCGACGATTCCGGTAGCCATCCCGATTCTTTAAATAATTCCGGTAACCATTCCGACGATTCCGGTAGCCATCCCGATTCTTTAAATAATTCCGGTAACCATCCCGACGATTCCGGTAGCCATCCCGATTCTTTAAATAATTCCGGTAACCATTCCGACGATTCCGGTAGCCATCCCGATTCTTTAAATAATTCCGGTAACCATTCCGACGATTCCGGTAGCCATCCCGATTCTTTAAATAATTCCGGTAACCATCCCGACGATTCCGGTAGCCATCCCGATACTTTAAAGAATTCCGGTAACCATCCCGACGATTTATATTCAAAGTCCTGTGTGGAAAGAAACATCAACGCCTTCGCCTCAGATGAACTTTTAGAATGTTCATATGAGAACAATTTAGAAAACATTTCTATTCCTAAAGTTAAATCAAAAGGAGTTTATGTTTTGCCGCAAACTCCTATCTTCAAATCCTCGCCGGAACAACACCTCTTGCAGCTTCAACGATCAGGTATCCGTGCGACCGAAAACAAAGTCCATGCGTCTGGCAAATACAATTCCGCGAGATTCGCGTCAGCAAGAAAAAGAAATAAAGCCGATATATTATACTCGCCCGAGACAACTAAGTCTGATTATAAGCTTTCGTTATGTATCTTGCGAAACGAATTCAATCTTCCTAGCGTTAACAGAGTCTCCAATATCGTTACGCCAACGATAAACTATCGCAGCGACCCAAGAGCGAAATTTAAAACCTCTGGTCAGCATCACCCCACTCCACAGCAGGAAGACGATATCCCTGCGACGCAACGAGATCTTCAAGGAGAAACCGTCACCCCTGAAGATCATCAGTCTCTCGACAACGCTATAACAGCAACCATGCAGCCGATACAAGCAGCTATCTTGCTCTCTATTGCCACGCAAGCCTCAACACTCATTGGATATGACTGTGGAGGTTCAACCCTGAATATTACCACGTATTCAACCATTGACACTCTTAACTGCGAGCCAGAAGACATCGCACCAGCTGAAAATTTAGAAAGAATTCAGCTCCTGCAGCTAGCTGAATTCTCGCAAGCTCGTGTCTTGCAATGCCATATCGGAATAGACAGAACCATATACTATTGTGGCATGCACTCACATAATTCGGTAGTATCCAATGGTCGACAAGACTATATATTACCGATCTCCAGCGAAACCTGTTCGAGCCTACACACGACGGGGACAATATTCATCACCCCAGCCGCCCAGATCACAGGTATTCAGCCGAACTCGACCTCCTCTCACGGCCTCACGTTAGCAGGAGTTATTCAGAATGATGGTAGCTGCGCTGGAACCACGTATAGTGATCCGTTTGGGACTTGGACCGATGTCGTGGTACAAGCTTTAGTCCGAATCACGATCCGCGACTACATCGCTCCAATCAGATTGTCAACCGGACAGATTCATCTACAAACTGGGCAAACCTGCCCCCTTCAAAAAGGAAGCTGCTTAGACGCACAAGATGGCCATACGTTCTGGGAAACCACGCCGACGGACTCGTGCAAATTCAATAATTATGATGTCTTGTACGAAGGGATAGCCACTAAACTATCCTCCAAGGTGAATCCTTCTCCAACCCTGTATACCGTAGCATCGCAGGACACGACTTTTGCACTCACGGAGACAGGCAGATCTTCAGTTTGCGGATATGTCATAATCCGAACGGAACACCCCAAGCTGTTCATTCTGGAAGTTGGAAGTTCAGGAAAATTCAAGGAGAAAACACACACCTTGGTCAACAATCTGGACATCTTCACGTATGTCAACAGCAAATTTGTTTACGTGGAGAAGCACCTCCGGAAACAATTTTCTCAACTCTACAAAGATGTAATCCGTCAGAAGTGTGAGCTAGAGCGTCAGATTCTCCAGAACGCCCTCACATTATTACATTCAGCACCCGAAGAAGTTGCCACTGCCATCATGAAGGATGTCGGATTTATCGCAGTTCCAGCAGGAGAGGTAGTGCACATAATAAAGTGCATACCAGTCACGGTCCAAGTGAGGAAAACCGAACGGTGTTATGATGAGCTACCCATCACGTATCGGAACACATCAAAATTCCTGAAGCCAAGGGACCACATCATTTCAAATACGGGGACAGAAAAGCCATGCAATGAGCTACTTCCCCCATATTATAGACTGCACGGAACATGGTATCGCCTAACACCGTCATTGATGGAGGCCATCACTCCTTCGGAGCTTCACCCCCTCGCCAAGTCAACCTGGAAATACATAGATCCGAAGAACTTGGCAACGGGAGGCATTTATTCACAAGACGACCTGGACAAACTACAGGATCATATAATGTTTCCTGTAGAGAAGGTAGCAGTCATAAATTCAATCGCACAGGGTGCGACGGGAAGACAGTTTGCAGCAGGAAACATCAACATGTTCAACCTGCTCGATGAAAACTCCCTACAGCAGATAGCGGAGTCTACAGCACAGAAATTATGGTCCGGATTCACTACATTCGGATCAATAAGTGCTGGAATAATCGGAGTGTATGTAGCGATCCGCACGATCAAAACAATCATCAGTACGATCGTTAACGGCATCGCATTACACTCACTATACGGCTGGAGCCTGCATCTCGTTGTCGCCATCTGGAGTTCACTGACCCGGTTCTTTATATTCATGAAGCAGAGGGACAACAAGACTTCAGCGGCCATCGAGGATGTCACGTCCTGGCGGGGCTATAAGAGCAAGAGAAGAGAATACCGCGGCCCGGCTACTCTACTCTTCCACTGACTGACATTTAATAAAAGTGTTGGTCTTTTTATCAACAGACTAGGACCCGATGCCGACACCTGCATGCAGTCTTACACAGATGGATGATGCACGCGACCCTGAAACATACGCGGTAATATGTTCCACTTACTTTTACGCTTCGCTTGTTTGTCGATTGACACGAGACATGAATTCGCAACGGATGAACAGCTACGGTTGCGCTGATGGCCTTGAATACGGTCCGCTCTGCTTGACAGGCGTTGATCCAAATGGCTGGAAACGACCTTCAAGGATTGACGACTGCGCCAAACTCTGTCACGTCAATACTTGGCAGGAACGACCTCCAATGGTGGACAGCTGGCGGCTACGGTATTGTAGACGGATGCGCTCGTTGAGGAAACGGGCGTGGACGCTGTACGATACCGTGAATCTAACTCACGAATATCGTCCGCGTGATTGACGATATTTTAACTAGCGAAAACGGACGTGGACGCTGTACGATCCCGTGAATTTATCTCGCGAATATCGTCCGCGTGGTTGACGATATTTTGATTCGGGAAAACGGACGTGGATGCTGCGGAGCTTGCTATGCGAGCAAGTCTATCACTATCACGCACGTACGCGAACACGTAACAGGAAATTGAATAAGGAATACTATTCGCGAACTTTCCAGTGAGAACTCTATCTCTAACTAACAACGTGTCACTTCAAACTACGAAGTTAGGAGCAAGGAAATAATAATTGGGATTTAGATTGACTCTGGTAAAACAAAGTATATTATAAACGTAAAAGAATACAAAGGTAAAGATGCTTATTATTAACGAAATCGAAATACGTACTAAGTACGAAATATGAAACGCAATAAAAATGTTTAATTGAATAAACGAAGTAATATTTGAATTAAACGAATAAGAATACGATATTACTGAATGGTATTAGGGACTGTGTCTAAACAGTATGGATTTGGGAAGATTGTGTCTAAACAATCTGGATTTGGAAAGACTATGTCTAAATAGTCTGGACTTGGAAGATTGACGAAAACTCGACTGACCCACTCGGGTCCCCGGAGAGGACTGGGGAAAATCGAACGTTCGTCGACGAATAACGTTCGTCCGAAAAATGCTGACTTCGCAAAAGGGGACCGTGTCCTCTTTGTGCCGGTCTTCGTCGTAAACAGCGCGATGGCCGCCGCACTAGAGTCAGCAGTTTTCGTTCCCAGTGGTGCAGGACTCGAAAATTAAGTGGTAACCATTGGCGTACCTATTTATTTATTTAAATAAATTGGGACTTAGAATATTTTCGAGCGCTTGCTCTTGCAAGGCGTTTCGATGTAAATTTTATATGTCATATGATTAGTTGACATCATTTGTCGACCGATCATATGTTTGAAAATATTCTAAGTACTTTTGAAAATTACCAAAAATCGAAATTTTGGTAAAGTCTAAACAAACGCGAATTGAGAACATAACCTACAAATTTTTAGGTTAGTTTCATGATTTTCGCTCACGAGTCCAATGATATTTCAATCTTCGAGTTTGGGCCATTTTTGGCTATTTTAGGATTTTGACAGATTTTGGATTTTAGGTTATGTTGATGGATTTCAGTCAGATGTACGTGGTGTTAGGGATTCATTGTTATGAAGGATTTTTAGGAGTTTTGGAATCTTTAAAGGGGAACGCTCGCTCTTATGTATCTAATTTTACATGTAGTCTTAAAGCTAACGTCGGAGGTGCGACCGACGTCACACCTCCCCCCTTAGAGAAGAGATTTCACGCAGTGGAATCTCTGCCTCTGGGTGGCGGTAGACAGGATGCACTGAAATGTCATCCCTGTCTCGCAACGCTGGGTCAAGGGAATCGCAAATTAACGTTCGTTTCGTCAAGGGAGGACGGGTTCGGAATTCTCCGACACTGGCACTATCACTAGCTTCGTCCTCGATGGCCGCTGAAGTCTTGTTGTCCCTCTGCTTCATGAATATAAAGAACCGGGTCAATGAACTCCAGATGGCGACAACGAGATGCAGGCTCCAGCCGTATAGTGAGTGTAATGCGATGCCGTTAACGATCGTACTGATGATTGTTTTGATCGTTCGAATCGCTACGTACACTCCGATTATTCCAGCACTTATTGATCCGAATGTAGTGAATCCGGACCATAATTTCTGTGCTGTAGACTCCGCTATCTGCTGTAGGGAGTTTTCATCGAGCAGGTTGAACATGTTGATGTTTCCTGCTGCAAACTGTCTTCCCGTCGCACCCTGTGCGATTGAATTTATGACTGCTACCTTCTCTACAGGAAACATTATATGATCCTGTAGTTTGTCCAGGTCGTCTTGTGAATAAATGCCTCCCGTTGCCAAGTTCTTCGGATCTATGTATTTCCAGGTTGGCTTGGCGAGGGGGTGAAGCTCCGAAGGAGTGATGGCCTCCATCAATGACGGTGTTAGGCGATACCATGTTCCGTGCAGTCTATAATATGGGGGAAGTAGCTCATTGCATGGCTTTTCTGTCCCCGTATTTGAAATGATGTGGTCCCTTGGCTTCAGGAATTTTGATGTGTTCCGATACGTGATGGGTAGCTCATCATAACACCGTTCGGTTTTCCTCACTTGGACCGTGACTGGTATGCACTTTATTATGTGCACTACCTCTCCTGCTGGAACTGCGATAAATCCGACATCCTTCATGATGGCAGTGGCAACTTCTTCGGGTGCTGAATGTAATAATGTGAGGGCGTTCTGGAGAATCTGACGCTCTAGCTCACACTTCTGACGGATTACATCTTTGTAGAGTTGAGAAAATTGTTTCCGGAGGTGCTTCTCCACGTAAACAAATTTGCTGTTGACATACGTGAAGATGTCCAGATTGTTGACCAAGGTGTGTGTTTTCTCCTTGAATTTTCCTGAACTTCCAACTTCCAGAATGAACTGCTTGGGGTGTTCCGTACGGATTATGACATATCCGCAAACTGACGATCTGCCTGTCTCCGTGAGTGCAAAAGTCGTGTCCTGCGATGCTACGGTATACAGGGTTGGAGAAGGATTCACCTTGGAGGATAGTTTAGTGGCTATCCCTTCGTACAAGACATCATAATTATTGAATTTGCACGAGTCCGTCGGCGTGGTTTCCCAGAACGTATGGCCATCTTGTGCGTCTAAGCAGCTTCCTTTTTGAAGGGGGCAGGTTTGCCCAGTTTGTAGATGAATCTGTCCGGTTGACAATCTGATTGGAGCGATGTAGTCGCGGATCGTGATTCGGACTAAAGCTTGTACCACGACATCGGTCCAAGTCCCAAACGGATCACTATACGTGGTTCCAGCGCAGCTACCATCGTTCTGAATAACTCCTGCTAACGTGAGGCCGTGAGAGGAGGTCGAGTTCGGCTGAATACCTGTGATCTGGGCGGCTGGGGTGATGAATATTGTCCCCGTCGTGTGTAGGCTCGAACAGGTTTCGCTGGAGATCGGTAATATATAGTCTTGTCGACCATTGGATACTACCGAATTATGTGAATGCATGCCACAATAGTATATGGTTCTGTCTATTCCGATATGGCATTGCAAGACACGAGCTTGCGAGAATTCAGCTAGCTGCAGGAGCTGAATTCTTTCTAAATTTTCAGCTGGTGCGATGTCTTCTGGCTCGCAGTTAAGAGTGTCAATAGTTGAATACGTGGTAATATTCAAGGTTGAACCTCCACAGTCATATCCAATGAGTGTTGAGGCTTGCGTGGCAATAGAGAGCAAGATAGCTGCTTGTATCGGCTGCATGGTTGCTGTTATAGCGTTGTCGAGAGACTGATGATCTTCAGGGGTGACGGTTTCTCCTTGAAGATCTCGTTGCGTCGCAGGGATATCGTCTTCCTGCTGTGGAGTGGGGTGATGCTGACCAGAGGTTTTAAATTTCGCTCTTGGGTCGCTGCGATAGTTTATCGTTGGCGTAACGATATTGGAGACTCTGTTAACGCTAGGAAGATTGAATTCGTTTCGCAAGATACATAACGAAAGCTTATAATCAGACTTAGTTGTCTCGGGCGAGTATAATGTATCGGCTTTATTTCTTTTTCTTGCTGACGCGAATCTCGCGGAATTGTATTTGCCAGACGCATGGACTTTGTTTTCGGTCGCACGGATACCTGATCGTTGAAGCTGCAAGAGGTGTTGTTCCGGCGAGGATTTGAAGATAGGAGTTTGCGGCAAAACATAAACTCCTTTTGATTTAACTTTAGGAATAGAAATGTTTTCTAAATTGTTCTCATATGAACATTCTAAAAGTTCATCTGAGGCGAAGGCGTTGATGTTTCTTTCCACACAGGACTTTGAATATAAATCGTCGGGATGGTTACCGGAATTCTTTAAAGTATCGGGATGGCTACCGGAATCGTCGGGATGGTTACCGGAATTATTTAAAGAATCGGGATGGCTACCGGAATCGTCGGGATGGTTACCGGAATTATTTAAAGAATCGGGATGGCTACCGGAATCGTCGGAATGGCTACCGGAATTAATAGAAGACGCGAGTTGATCGTTAACGATCGTCTCGTGCGCGCGGCACGCACGAGCATTGAATAAGTCCGAATTGACTTCGGCTTGAATATTCGAAAAGGGAACCTCGATCTCTTCCACCTCCAACGTAGGCAGGGAGAAGGACGCCACTTCGGACGATGCGTTAAAGCATCGCAGGTATGCCTTTCCGTTACGGTTGGTGACTAAACAATCACCTAAGAACACATCGGGTTTTACATCTACTTTTCGCACATACCCTTCGCTTGGGCCCTTTACGTTGACGGCTATGCAGGCGGCGGTACGGCTTTCGATGGAATATTCCCGAGGATTCGAAAAGGGAATACGTAGGTTTTTATACTCTACGCATTCCTTCGCAAATGATATTTCTGCTCCCTCTCTGAAGAAGGGGGAGCCTAAGATACCATCTATATTAATTGGGAAACTGTCAGGCAGAACGTGTAGCGTGACTTTAATGGAATTTGCTAGCTCCGCATTGATATAACCGAGGGTCGCAATTTCTCCTTCTGTCACGCCATGGACGTGTATGACGCTGTCAGTTTTTAGATGAACGTCAGATTTGATACCAGACGCTCGGATTAAGTTGACCTCGGACCCGGTGTCCAAGAGGAACTCACACTCTTTTGAGAAGAGTGACGATTTTGCTTTTATTCGAGGGATAGGGGAGTCCGGCGCGAGATTTATTGCCGAGACTAATTTCGCGGATGGTCGTTCATTCTGCTGACCGTCCGGGTTATCTCTCCTATCTACTCGAATTTCATCTACTGCTGGTCGTCGCTGATGACGGCCAGCTGTGTTGCCTTTTGGCGATTCTCTTGGGATGCCTCCCGTCCTTTGGTCGCGTTTGTCGGGAGGCTTGATTCGTTTCCCGACTCATTTTTATTGTAATATTCCCGGCGGCGACATTCGTATATGTCATGTCCCGTGCGCTTACAATATTTACAATACTTCTGACTCTCCGTAGGAAAGCGATCGCGACCTGGGGACTGGGAAGCGCGATCTTCGCGTTTATACGTTTCGCGCTGATTTGATTGCGACGGTTCGTGACGTCGCGGAGGAGGAGAGCGATACGCGTCTCTGTTATCGGGTTTCCTGTCTCGCCAGGATTCACGAGGTGAAAAGGAAGGTCGTTGATCTTTCCTTTCCGAAGATCTGTTGCGCTGCTCAGGCGCATTCCTATCATAATAAGAGTTGCTTGATCGCTCTGGTGTGCGATTACGAGAGTCGGAGAATGCAACGCGGCGTCCGTCGTCGCGATAACGAACACGGTCAAGCTCGTACTGTTTGTACGCGGTTACTGCTTCGTCGAATATTTGCTGTAATTCGAGTGACGCGCAGAGCCTGACCTCGGCTCGAAGCGCTGGGATAAGACCACGCATAAAACAATCAATTGTGAATTTATCAATCTCGTCTAGATTGGGGACCCCGCGGCCTGAATCTATGATCGCCGTTCTAAGGTCCTTTACTCGCGTAATATAATTCAACACGTGCTCGGACTGTCCTTGGTGTATCGAAGCTAATTCTCCGCGATATTGATCGATGAATTTATATGGGCCTAGTACATCTTTCAGGCGGTTGCACAATTCAGAGATTGTGTTAATATTTACGTCTTCAATCGCGGCGTATGCCTGTCCTCTAAGCTTATTGCATACTAATCTAGTGAGGGTACGCTCAGCTGTGGCTGGAACAGCCTCCAAGGCTCGCTTGCACGCGCGAACGAATTGTAGCACGGTTATGGAGGTGCCGTCAAAGGTAGGCACAAGTTCAACCGCTTGTTTAACGGTGAAATTCGAAGAATCGTGCATTATGGGTTCGCGGGGCGCAACGACTGGGCTAGCTGGAATTGATTGAGAATCTCTGGCCGATCGGATTTCTGCTATCTCGCGGCGTATATCCTCGTACGTTACTCTTTGCTCACGCGTTTCTGTTTCGTATTGCAATTTGAGTTGAGTCAACGCGGCGGTTTGATTAATGAGAGCTGCTTCTCTACGAGCTAAATCTTTCTGGAATTCAATTAATTCCTCTTCCGTAGGAGGAACCTTCTTTCTAGCCTCGCTACGCGTTTCCATGATTGCGTCGCTTGAAAATTTCTAAGTATGAAATTCGCGAAAAATAATCCGACTATATAACGTGGGCGAAGGGGCGTTTTCTAAACCGCCCGTCGCACTTTAACGTTCACTAAAACTCTCGATGAATTTGTACTGAGTACGAACATCGCGAAAAATAATTTGAGTATGTAACGTGGGCGAAAGGGCATTTCCTTCACTGCCCGTCGCACTTTTAACTGACACTATGCTTTCACGGACTCTAAGTCTACTGCGTTAAATTGTCAAACAATGATGGAACGCGCAGGGGTTCGCGTGCTAACACTGATTCTATTTTTATTCCTCGATGCCGTGCTTCTAACATCGGTGACCAACGACTGTCCTACCGACTGCGCCAAATTTGTCACAACAAATTTTGGCAGAGGTAGGACACATGACGTATCCTACAAAAGTGTTGACGGTGTCTCTAACATCGGTGACCAACGAGTGTCCTACCGACTGCGCCAAATTTGTCACGTCCTGGCGGGGCTATAAGAGCAAGAGAAGAGAATACCGCGGCCCGGCTACTCTACTCTTCCACTGACTGACATTTAATAAAAGTGTTGGTCTTTTTATCAACAGACTAGGACCCGATGCCGACACCTGCATGCAGTCTTACACAGATGGATGATGCACGCGACCCTGAAACATACGCGGTAATATGTTCCACTTACTTTTACGCTTCGCTTGTTTGTCGATTGACACGAGACATGAATTCGCAACGGATGAACAGCTACGGTTGCGCTGATGGCCTTGAATACGGTCCGCTCTGCTTGACAGGCGTTGATCCAAATGGCTGGAAACGACCTTCAAGGATTGACGACTGCGCCAAACTCTGTCACGTCAATACTTGGCAGGAACGACCTCCAATGGTGGACAGCTGGCGGCTACGGTATTGTAGACGGATGCGCTCGTTGAGGAAACGGGCGTGGACGCTGTACGATACCGTGAATCTAACTCACGAATATCGTCCGCGTGATTGACGATATTTTAACTAGCGAAAACGGACGTGGACGCTGTACGATCCCGTGAATTTATCTCGCGAATATCGTCCGCGTGGTTGACGATATTTTGATTCGGGAAAACGGACGTGGATGCTGCGGAGCTTGCTATGCGAGCAAGTCTATCACTATCACGCACGTACGCGAACACGTAACAGGAAATTGAATAAGGAATACTATTCGCGAACTTTCCAGTGAGAACTCTATCTCTAACTAACAACGTGTCACTTCAAACTACGAAGTTAGGAGCAAGGAAATAATAATTGGGATTTAGATTGACTCTGGTAAAACAAAGTATATTATAAACGTAAAAGAATACAAAGGTAAAGATGCTTATTATTAACGAAATCGAAATACGTACTAAGTACGAAATATGAAACGCAATAAAAATGTTTAATTGAATAAACGAAGTAATATTTGAATTAAACGAATAAGAATACGATATTACTGAATGGTATTAGGGACTGTGTCTAAACAGTATGGATTTGGGAAGATTGTGTCTAAACAATCTGGATTTGGAAAGACTATGTCTAAATAGTCTGGACTTGGAAGATTGACGAAAACTCGACTGACCCACTCGGGTCCCCGGAGAGGACTGGGGAAAATCGAACGTTCGTCGACGAATAACGTTCGTCCGAAAAATGCTGACTTCGCAAAAGGGGACCGTGTCCTCTTTGTGCCGGTCTTCGTCGTAAACAGCGCGATGGCCGCCGCACTAGAGTCAGCAGTTTTCGTTCCCAGTGGTGCAGGACTCGAAAATTAAGTGGTAACCATTGGCGTACCTATTTATTTATTTAAATAAATTGGGACTTAGAATATTTTCGAGCGCTTGCTCTTGCAAGGCGTTTCGATGTAAATTTTATATGTCATATGATTAGTTGACATCATTTGTCGACCGATCATATGTTTGAAAATATTCTAAGTACTTTTGAAAATTACCAAAAATCGAAATTTTGGTAAAGTCTAAACAAACGCGAATTGAGAACATAACCTACAAATTTTTAGGTTAGTTTCATGATTTTCGCTCACGAGTCCAATGATATTTCAATCTTCGAGTTTGGGCCATTTTTGGCTATTTTAGGATTTTGACAGATTTTGGATTTTAGGTTATGTTGATGGATTTCAGTCAGATGTACGTGGTGTTAGGGATTCATTGTTATGAAGGATTTTTAGGAGTTTTGGAATCTTTAAAGGGGAACGCTCGCTCTTATGTATCTAATTTTACATGTAGTCTTAAAGCTAACGTCGGAGGTGCGACCGACGTCACAAGGACAAAGATAGTGATAGTGCCAGTGTCGGAGAATTCCGAACCCGTCCTCCCTTGACGAAACGAACGTTAATTTGCGATTCCCTTGACCCAGCGTTGCGAGACAGGGATGACATTTCAGTGCATCCTGTCTACCGCCACCCAGAGGCAGAGATTCCACTGCGTGAAATCTCTTCTCTAAGGGGGGAGGTGTGACGTCGGTCGCACCTCCGACGTTAGCTTTAAGACTACATGTAAAATTAGATACATAAGAGCGAGCGTTCCCCTTTAAAGATTCCAAACCTCCTAAAAATCCTTCATAACAATGAATCCTTAACACCACGTACATTTGATTGAAATCCATCAACATAACCTAAAATCCAAAATCTGTCAAAATCCTAAAATAGCCAAAAATGGCCCAAACTCGAAGATTGAAATATCATTGGACTCGTGAGCGAAAATCATGAAACTAACCTAAAAATTTGTAGGTTAGGTTCTCAATTCGCGTTTGTTTAGACTTTACCAAAATTTCGATTTTTGGTAATTTTCAAAAGTACTTAGAATATTTTCAAACATATGATCGGTCGACAAATGATGTCAACTAATCATATGACATATAAAATTTACATCGAAACGCCTTGCAAGAGCAAGCGCTCGAAAATATTCTAAGTCCCAATTTATTTAAATAAATAAATAGGTACGCCAATGGTTACCACTTAATTTTCGAGTCCTGCACCACTGGGAACGAGAACTGCTGACTTTAGTGCGGCGGCCATTGCGCTGTTTACGACGAAGACCGGCACAAAGAGGACACGGTCCCCTTTTGCGAAGTCAGCATTTTTCGGACGAACGTTATTCGTCGACGAACGTTCGATTCTCCCCAGTCCTCTCCGGGGACCCGAGTGGGTCAGTCGAGTTTTCGTCAATCTTCCAAGTCCAGACTATTTAGACATAGTCTTTCCAAATCCAGATTGTTTAGACACAATCTTTCCAAATCCATACTGTTTAGACACAGTCCCTAATACCATTCAGTAATATCGTATTCTTATTCGTTTAATTCAAATATTACTTCGTTTATTCAATTAAACATTTTTATTGCGTTTCATATTTCGTACTTAGTACGTATTTCGATTTCGTTAATAATAAGCATCTTTACCTTTGTATTCTTTTACGTTTATAATATACTTTGTTTTACCAGAGTCAATCTAAATCCCAATTATTATTTCCTTGCTCCTAACTTCGTAGTTTGAAGTGACACGTTGTTAGTTAGAGATAGAGTTCTCACTGGAAAGTTCGCGAATAGTATTCCTTATTCAATTTCCTGTTACGTGTTCGCGTACGTGCGTGATAGTGATAGACTTGCTCGCATAGCAAGCTCCGCAGCATCCACGTCCGTTTTCTTGAATCAAAGTATCGTCAACCACGCGGACGATATTCGCGAGATAAATTCACGGGATCGCACAGCGTCCACGCCCGTTTTCGCTAGTTAAAATATCGTCAATCACGCGGACGATATTCGTGAGTTAGATTCACGGTATCGTACAGCGTCCACGCCCGTTTCCTCAACGAGCGCATCCGTCTACAATACCGTAGCAGCCAGCTGTCAATCATTGGAGGTCGTTCCTGTCAAATATTGACGTGACAGAGTTTGGCGCAGTCGTCAATCCTTGAAGGTCGTTTCCAGCCATTTGGATTAACGCCTGTCAAGCAGAGCGGACCGAATTCAAGGTCATCAGCGCAACCGTAGCCGTTCATCCGTTGCGAATTCATTTCTCGTGTCAATCGACAAACAAGCGAAGCGTAAAAGTAAGTGGAACATATTATCGCGTATGTTTCAGGGTCGCGTGCATCTTTCATCTGTGTAAGACTGCATGCAGGTGTCGGCATCGGGTCCTAGTCTGTTGATAAAAAGACCAACACTTTTATTAAATGTCAGTCAGTGGAAGAGTAGAGTAGCCGGGCCGCGGTATTCTCTTCTCTTGCTATTATAGCCCCGCCAGGACGTGACAATATTAAGATCTCATATATTCTATTGTTCTACTCCTTATCTCCGTCTCTATCCATCACCATAACTTCTCCTTGATCAACACCTTACCTCAGTTTCAACCCATCACCACGACACATAATGCAATAAAGTATTGCATCACTCTGGAAGCATCTAGAAGCTTCTAGAAACGTCGAGAAGTCCAAAGACTGCTGCATCAGCAGTCCCACGCTCGTAGAGGGCAATAGGACAGCCACGAGACTGCAGCGTCAGCAGAAATGCACGTGCAGTCCCCGGGAGCGAAGACGCTGCTGCGTCAGCGGTTCTCCCACTCCGACGACTGAAGAACAAAGAGACTGCAGCGTCAGCTATCCCCACTCCGACCGAAGGAGGCAAGGCAGAGCGGACGCTTGCATCAGTCCGCCTTCAGCCAGCGACTCGCACAGACGTGCCTACCTGGCCTCAGCCGCCAGTCCGGCTTCTTCCGACTTCAAGAGCAGACGTGTTCAGTCTAGCTCCGCGAAAGTGAAGTGTGTCGATCCTTCACTCCTAATTCCAATTCCAATTCCAACTCTAACTCAACTCAACTCAAGTCCTAATTCTCATACATTATTCCTATAACATATTACAATATCCATTATTCATTAATCCAATTACTACTCCTATTATAATACTACTTACATATTGTATACCAGTGTACTTACCAGTTCTTATTTAATATATCGTTGTTATACCAGTGCTTCGATCTTGTTATTCTTGTGTTAGTTCAACACCATCTTCCAATTCAGTTCTTGCATCAAATATATTAAACTCGTGACATATCCGGACTTGGTCTAAAGTGCGCAGTGGAAACGCTGAGCCGCCAATAAGGAATTTGAAGCGAGTCATAGAGAAGTTCTCGTGCCGCGTCTAGAATTGGTCTAAAGTGCGCAGTGGAAACGCTGAGCCGCCACTATAGACGTGAAGCGAGTTAACTACCAAAAAGGTTAATAACAAATGGAAGTTCATTTTCATTATCTTATTAATATTCCGTCATTACTATTCCTTACCCATGCGACGCCCACGTCGAGCGGGACGCAAGTATCAACTTGCTAAATCGAGACGCGCGTTGAGAAATAAAGCGGTGCTCGATCAAATCATTGCCACTACCGAGTGGACAGAACTTCTGGGAACCACCGAGCACATTCCGTGTGACGCGTCCGATTACGTTTCTGTATACGG
This sequence comes from Lasioglossum baleicum, assembly GCF_051020765.1. Taxonomy (NCBI): domain Eukaryota; kingdom Metazoa; phylum Arthropoda; class Insecta; order Hymenoptera; family Halictidae; genus Lasioglossum; species Lasioglossum baleicum. The sequence goes on along the minus strand of NW_027469194.1, from coordinate 180,367 downwards.
TTGCCCTTGCAACCCTCCTAAAGAGGTCAACCACGCGGACCTCTCGCGAGCTCCGACGCCAGTCCTACATCCGGTCGATTGTCCAGAGGTGATCGACATAGCCGACGACGACGACAGCCGAGACACGATCATCGTTCCCAGGGTCCGTTGCCGAATCATCCGTGACGTTCCTCTGCCAGCTCATCAACGTGTCATCTTGCGGCCAGCATCCAAGGCCATTAATGTCGTCCCGAACCGAGCAGCAGCAACTCTGCCAGATCTCCCTCACCTCGAGGACATCTGTATAGAAGATCCGATGTACGACACCTACTGCCAGTACCGCCAGTTCCTGCTGCAACAATATTATTAGGCGTTAATACAACATTGCGAGGTGATCGACATAGCCGACGACGACGACAGCCGAGACACGATCATCGTTCCCAGGGTCCGTTGCCGAATCATCCGTGACGTTCCTCTGCCAGCTCATCAACGTGTCATCTTGCGGCCAGCATCCAAGGCCATTAATGTCGTCCCGAACCGAGCAGCAGCAACTCTGCCAGATCTCCCTCACCTCGAGGACATCTGTATAGAAGATCCGATGTACGACACCTACTGCCAGTACCGCCAGTTCCTGCTGCAACAATATTATTAGGCGTTAATACAACATTGCGGTGAGTCGTATAATAACTTGTATAATTGCTGAATCCTGTAAACTCACCGTTCTCGTTGCATCACCTCGCGCGTGATTCTTGTCGGACACTTCTTGTAACCGCGTCGGTCGTTCTTTTCTTGACTGCATCATAGCAATATCGGTTGTCCTAGTGCATATGACAGCCCGCGGCTGTCTCGGCACGAAAGACCACTCCTCATTTTAATCATAATATCTCAACCGTCCGTCTGTCACTGTTCTCTTTTCTCTCTCCTGGTACCTGTAACAAAAACACAGTGACGGACGTGACAATCGCAACGTCAGCAGTCTTGCACGCGTCACCACTCTGTCGAGAGCGAGGACAAAGAGACTGCAACGTCAGCAGTCTTGCACCCGTCACCACTCCGACGAGCGAGGACAAAGGGACTGCAGCGTCAGCAACCCCCACTCCGAGCGAAGGAGGCAACGCAGAGCTGCCTCTTGCATCAGTCTGGTGCTAGCCAGCGAAGTGAGCGGACGTGTCGGTCTGCGCTCACTCCATTCTCACACAACGACATCAGTCAGTCTGGCCCAAGCCAGCGAAGCGAGCAGACGTGTCGATCTGCGCTCTTCTAATTCGCGCTTCGACGTTCATCGACGTTTGTTCTACTATTCTATTCCAAATCCATTCCAATTCAATTCCTAAATCAATTCCAATTCTAACTCTTACTAACTCATACTCCCTATACGATTATTACGTTTAATTCATTTATTATTATACTACCAAGTTTATACTCAAGTGTACTCAACGTTCTTTATTTCAATATATATATTATATTTTACCAGTGCTACGTGAAGTTAATTTCCACATCATTCTACTAAATCCAGTGACAGTTTCTTTTCGAAATTCGAATCGTGCCCTCGTTAATCATACAGAACTCGGCTTGGAGGTCAGTTCGTCCGCTCCGCTGAGAAGTAGTGGTTGACGAGTAGACGTTTGGAAATAATAACTTTCCAAATCAGATAAACGCATTTAATATTAATAATAAATAATTGAGCTCTCGCTTACGTGTTCAACCTCGGTCACAAAGGGAGAAGCTTACAGCTCCGCCGAGGCAATACGTCAACGAGGTGACACTTAGTCAAAAGATTATCGAAGTTAAAGTGACAGTTTGTGAAAGGAAACATATCAGTGTCTAAAGTGAAGTGACTGTTTTAATAGTGCCCTCGTTGTCGCACGGTGACCCGGCTCGGAGGCCAGTTCGTCTGCTCTGCTGGGTAGTGCCGATTAACGAGTGGACATTTTCGAGTCAGGTAAATTACCTCTGGCCAGCGCCTACGGGGAACCCCTGGCCAATTTTTCTTTCACGTTTGGGACTTAGACAAAATCCGACAAAAGGATTTTCAGAGTATTAACTCTTCCGAAACAGTTCCTTCCATACCCATCCCTTATGCGTCGTACACGTCGTGCAGGCCGAAAGTATCAACTGGCCAAGTTCAAACGGGCATTAAATCAAACAGCCATCTTAAACCGCGTCTTAAGTTCGACTGATTGGACTGAACTTCTCGGAACGACCGAGAATATCGAGTGCGACGCGTCAGATTACGTATCGGTATACGGTTGTCCGTGCCGTTCGATTCCGAACACAGAGGTCGACCACGCGGACCTCTCGCGTTCTTCACCTGTCACCAAACCGTCTGCTGGTCGCTACGAGATAGCCGATCTCGTTGACATCTCTGACGACGACGACGACGTCAGGAATACCATAAACCTGTCCAGTGACAACAACAACCCGCCTGCCGCTCGTTACGAGGTCATTGATCTCGTCACCAGCTCTGATGACGATGACAGCAGGAGCACCATAATCTTGCCGCACGTTCGCTGTAGGATCATCAAGGACGAGTACCTACCGTCCAACAGACGCATTGTCGTGCGTACCCCAGCGAGACAGCTGCCAAACCTTCCTCATCTCGATGAGATCTGTCTGGACGACCCGTTATACCAGACCCATGCTGACCGACGAGCTCAGCTCCTTCAACAGTACTACTAAGATACAACAACTAACCGGTGAGAATTCGTATCTTTTGTAACCCCTTTTGTTCCATGTCAACTCACCACGTTCGTTGCGTCAGCGTAGAAGTATCGCCATCCGCGTTGACTGCTAGCGGGTGTCGGTCTCAAATGACTATCGGTGTCCTAGCGCATATGACTGCCCGTCTGGCTGTCTTGGCGTAAAAGACCGTTTCCTCTTCAATTCCACGTGCCGCCTCCTGGGGTCATCTTCTTTGCCTAGGACGTGGGGCGTGACGTAACAAAATTTGGCGCAGTCGGTAGGACACGAAAACGGTCGCCGGTAGTCGAACCATTAACAAATTGTTTTTGTACGTCTGACATTTGTTCTCTATATCGTGTGTTATCTCTATATTCACACTAATATCGCAAAATGTCTCGCCCAATCACACGATCCCAAACGGATCCCCGAGCGGATCCTAATCAAGACCTTCCTCCGCCAACCGAGGAAGAGCTACTTCTTTACGCGCAAGATCTCGCCCGTAAAGAGGAATATTTAAAAGAGCAAACCGAATTCATTGCTAAATTGCGTCTTAAATATGAAGAAGACGCACAGAATCAAAATAACATGCTCGATGAAATACGCAAAGAGCTCCACAATATTCAAGCCTTGAACCAAAACTTACGTCACCAAGCGCCTACACCAGGCCCCAGTAACGTCTCTAACACGCGAGAACCTTCATTATCAGAGCCACGCGAAACCCCGCAATATGAGCCAACAGGAAATTTCGCGTTGAAACAAGCCGCAGAACTCGTACCCAAATTCGACGGAACATCGATTCCCGTCCTAAAATTCATCCGCGCCTGCAAACGCGCGCGTGATTCTATCCCCGAATCCATAGAACGTGCCCTTACTAAACTAATCTGCAATAAACTTTCCGATCGTGCGTACGCTGCCATTGAAGGCGAAAACATACGTACGATCTCACAACTTTGCGATAAGCTACGAACAGTACTGGGACCCTACAAATTCGTGGACCAGTACCGTGGCGAATTGGCAAGCGTAGCCCAGGGCAACAATGAGCATATTCTTGACTTCATAAATCGAGTCAAAGATTTACGAACCGCCATCAGCGATTCTACCGAAGGACATTACGACTACAGAGAAATCGATCGTTTCACAGTCGAGTGCTTCCTTCGCGGTCTACTCCCACAACTTCGCAGCGAAGTTTTGCATTGCCGTTCTCAGAATTCGGCAGAGATCTTCGAAGCAGCCATCTCTGCATATAAGCAATATGAGCTGTATCAAAACCGTCGTCGCGAATCTAATCGTGACGATTCCCGCAAGGTAAGCTTCTCAGATAACAGAAGCTCCTATCGCCCACGCTCTTCTGACAATTTCAATTCTCGCGAACGCATCCCTGAACGTCGCGACAACAGACCGGATGAGCGTCGCGATAACGGGTCCGACCAACGTCGAGACTCGTGGAGAAACTCGAACCGCAACTCTTATCGTTCTCCAACTCCGCAGTGGCGATCCGAAACCCCTCGCGAACAAAACCCGCAGCGCGAAAACCGGGACCCGAATTCAAATCGCGACAGACGTTCGGGAGAGCCCCGCAAGTTTTGCAACTATTGCAAAACTCCCGGGCATGACATTCACGAATGTCGAAAAAGAGCCTATAACAATAACCTGCGCTCGGGAAACGAGTCAGGCCTCCCGACAGGAACGAATCAACAGCGGGAGGCCGCCCCAACAAAGCGCAACCAAACATTCACGCAGACCGCCGTTCGAACGAACGAGCTCCCCGAAGACCAGATCGACGATTCGTCTCTGCAGTTAACCTCGCAGTAGACTCGCCGATCCCGCGCGTACAAATCTCCGCCCCTCAGCTTCGCGAGAAAAGTGAATTCTTATTAGACACGGGCTCGGAAGTCAATTTGATACGCGCGTCTAGTTTAAAACCTGGGATAACCATTGATCCCACGAGCACGATCGAAGTTCATGGAATAACCGAGGGTTCCATAGTAACACTCGGCGAAGTCGTTATATTCATTCAAGGGACAATCCCTGTCAAATTCCACGTGCTCGGGGACGATTTTCCAGTCAGTGTTAACGGAATTCTCGGCTCGCCCTTCTTTATAGGAGGAGCTGAGATTTCCTTTGCAAGGCAATTTGTTTTAATCGGAAACATTTCTATTCCGTTCTCTAATTCACGCGCACTGCCGACTGAGCCCCGCGATAGTTCAATGACGAGGGTTATTTCAATGCCTTCTCCGAAAACGGAGGTCTCTCTTGAAAAGCACGCCGCAAGGACAGAGGAAGAAACATTCCCTCTCTCAAAACGTCGGGTGCAACCGGGAGAGATTCGTATCACATCGAATAATATCGTAGAGGAACCGGTCGATAAGCGCAAAAATCAAAATCAACAGTCCGAATCAAGGACTGCAGCAGACTCTAATGAGTTTGCCGTTGAGCCCCGAACAGCCGCCTGCATTGCAGTCAGCGTACAGGGCCCGAAACAGGGATATATCCGCCGCGTCAGCGTAGCGCCGGATGTATTCCTCGGTGACTGTGTAGTCACTAATCGCGGAGGCAAAGCGAGCCTCAGATGTTTCAACACATCTCCGCGTCCGATCTCATTCCGATTACCCGTGTTAGAGGTGGAAGAGATCGAGCGTTATTCAACTAATTCCGGGCACTATCCCGACGCATTCGGTAACCATCCCGACCTTTCTAATTCCGGTAACCATCCCGACGTATTCGGTAACCATCCCGACCTTTCTAATTCCGGTAACCATCCCGACGCATTCGGTAACCATCCCGACCTTTCTAATTCCGGTAACCATCCCGACGTATTCGGTAACCATCCCGACCTTTCTAATTCCGGTAACCATCCCGACAATTTTAATCCAGAGTCCAAAGAAGACTCCCGCGAATTCAAACCTATGAAGGTTTATTCTACAAGCTCCGGTATCAAGTCCGATTGTTTCTATTCCGAGTCTAGGTTGAAAGGAAATGTCCCCGCCTTTGATTCTCTAAAGACGACAGAACGTCTACATAAAGTAAAGCATAAAACTCTACCTCGTATAGACCGAGTATACGAGTCGATCATAAAAGATCATCCCGCGATAATTTCTAAATCAGAGTCAAAGAGAGTCTATATTTCATTTCAAAAACCTACCTCTGATTTTTCGCCGGAACATGATCTCTTCCAATCTAAACGGTCAAGTATCCGTGCACCGCAAAGCGAGTTTCATCCATCTAGGAATTATACGTCTGTAAAATACGCGTCAGCAAAAAGGAGAAACAAATTTCGTATTATACTATACCTCTGCGATAACCCGCGAACAATGATTGTAGCATCTCCTGCGACTTGCGATAAGAAACCCTCCCAGGAGATTTCATTACAGTCCTCCGCTGACGCGAAATTAGAATCCGCGATAATCACGCGTCCGGTCAACACCGATAAGCGAGCGAAATCCGAAACCCAGCGTCGACAGAATCTCCTTCCACCGCCGGAAGATACAGAACAAACGACAGCAGCACTTCGAAGAAGTTCCTACAGCCAGAATCCCAGCCTGTTCCCAGCCGCCTACCACATCGTGTCCAGTATCCACAAACACAATCAACATGTGCGGACACTTACAACCGGCGAGACCATCGGCGAACAAAGCCGGAGACTTCATCTACAGATACCAAGGAATATTCTGCTACAATGGCAGACACAGAATCTCCCTAAATGGCAGAGAACTATGCCTTGCCTGCAGCCTCACTGCGGTAGTCAGGAGGGTCATCGTATACACGCACGTTCTTACAAGGAAAAAGAAGAACGCATGCGACGCGTGTACAAAACCCATATTGAGGGAAACCCCAATATTGGAATGCATCCACTGCAGCTTCCTCCTCGCACTGGATCGGGCAGCAACAGACACTGCCAGAATAAGAAGAGAAAGAGGCGAAATTCTCACGGACGACGAAGAAGAGGACGAAAACTCAAGCACCTCTTCCTCGGACGAAGACACCAATACTCAAGCAAATTAGAGATGCAGAGTGTTTGTGCCAAAGCCGTAATCTCGTCACCTGAGACAAGAGTGATTACTCTAACCAACAAGGGGAGCAAAATGCCGAGTCAACAGGGAGATTACTTATCCATACTCAGTATTCCCCTGCCGGTTGGACTTGCTCACCCCCCACTAACCCACATCGAACAAACAAAGCAGAAGAGCAGTCATTCTGCAATCGCCCACCGCTCAAGCAACATTACGAAAAAGCACGTTAAAACACTCATCAAAATGTGCAAACAACTTCCAATCAGGAAGGCCGGTCAGAAGAGACCACCTGCAATTCCCACCTACTTGCTCGAAATCTCCTGCTACAATGGCAGGATAAGAATAACGCCCGACGGAAGGAAACTTTGCTATGACTGTAGCCAGAGAACAGTCATTTCCAATGTAAGAATTTGGAATCACCAGCGAATGTACTCCGTCCAAAACGATTGCGAAGAATGCGGTGGTCCGATATGCACCGAAACTCCAGTAATGGATTGCCGAGAATGCCTGAGCATTCTGGCCGGACAGGGCATCATGTTAGAAAACCCAGAGGTCTCCGACTCATCAGATGACTCCGATTCATCCGAAGGAAGTTCGGACGAGGATTCAGACTCGGACATGGAGGAACACCTCATCACGAACTAAATGGCAACAACAGTGAAATAAGTGAGCCCATTCCCTCCCAAGACCCCAATAAAAGACAGTCAAATAATGAACATTGCGATTATAGACTGTCGGACATTGCGAAACCTACCCCAACTCCTCGCGCAGAATCAGACAACATCTCAGTGCATCCAGTGTTTCGTACTGTTAATACAGTCAACGTGCGCCGAGAACTGAGCTCCCTGCGCGGATCGCTCACTAACGATGCGTCTCAAGACCAAAAATTGTAATGCGAGCGTTCACCGAACACAACCTCGGACCGAGAGATTTCACTCCGAGAAATCTCTTCTCCGGCGAGGGAGGTGTTACGTCGGACGACCTCCGACGTTGGTCGAATCGAGGACCGTACCTCGATTCTAGGCTAAGATTAAATATTAAGTACATAATACCTCTTAAACCCATCGCTATCAAACTCTTGTTCTAAATCTAATATCTCTTAAACCCATCGCTATCAAACTCTTGTTCTAATTCTAATACATCTTAAACCCATCACTACTTCACCCACAACTTTCCCTAAACTTGTTCTAATACCCATCACTACTTAAATCTCGACTCTCCCAATTGTTCTAAACCCAACCACCACTCCAAACTCTCAATCTTACCTAACACTTGTTCAAACCCTCATCTACACTTACAACTTGTTCAAATCCCCAACTCCGCTCGAGTAAACGCCACCTCGAGAACAAAGAGATCGCAACGTCAGCAGTCTTGCACGCGTCACCACTCTGTCGAGAGCGAGGACAAAGAGACTGCAACGTCAGCAGTCTTGCACCCGTCACCACTCCGACGAGCGAGGACAAAGGGACTGCAGCGTCAGCAACCCCCACTCCGAGCGAAGGAGGCAACGCAGAGCTGCCTCTTGCATCAGTCTGGTGCTAGCCAGCGAAGTGAGCGGACGTGTCGGTCTGCGCTCACTCCATTCTCACACAACGACATCAGTCAGTCTGGCCCAAGCCAGCGAAGCGAGCAGACGTGTCGATCTGCGCTCTTCTAATTCGCGCTTCGACGTTCATCGACGTTTGTTCTACTATTCTATTCCAAATCCATTCCAATTCAATTCCTAAATCAATTCCAATTCTAACTCTTACTAACTCATACTCCCTATACGATTATTACGTTTAATTCATTTATTATTATACTACCAAGTTTATACTCAAGTGTACTCAACGTTCTTTATTTCAATATATATATTATATTTTACCAGTGCTACGTGAAGTTAATTTCCACATCATTCTACTAAATCCAGTGACAGTTTCTTTTCGAAATTCGAATCGTGCCCTCGTTAATCATACAGAACTCGGCTTGGAGGTCAGTTCGTCCGCTCCGCTGAGAAGTAGTGGTTGACGAGTAGACGTTTGGAAATAATAACTTTCCAAATCAGATAAACGCATTTAATATTAATAATAAATAATTGAGCTCTCGCTTACGTGTTCAACCTCGGTCACAAAGGGAGAAGCTTACAGCTCCGCCGAGGCAATACGTCAACGAGGTGACACTTAGTCAAAAGATTATCGAAGTTAAAGTGACAGTTTGTGAAAGGAAACATATCAGTGTCTAAAGTGAAGTGACTGTTTTAATAGTGCCCTCGTTGTCGCACGGTGACCCGGCTCGGAGGCCAGTTCGTCTGCTCTGCTGGGTAGTGCCGATTAACGAGTGGACATTTTCGAGTCAGGTAAATTACCTCTGGCCAGCGCCTACGGGGAACCCCTGGCCAATTTTTCTTTCACGTTTGGGACTTAGACAAAATCCGACAAAAGGATTTTCAGAGTATTAACTCTTCCGAAACAGTTCCTTCCATACCCATCCCTTATGCGTCGTACACGTCGTGCAGGCCGAAAGTATCAACTGGCCAAGTTCAAACGGGCATTAAATCAAACAGCCATCTTAAACCGCGTCTTAAGTTCGACTGATTGGACTGAACTTCTCGGAACGACCGAGAATATCGAGTGCGACGCGTCAGATTACGTATCGGTATACGGTTGTCCGTGCCGTTCGATTCCGAACACAGAGGTCGACCACGCGGACCTCTCGCGTTCTTCACCTGTCACCAAACCGTCTGCTGGTCGCTACGAGATAGCCGATCTCGTTGACATCTCTGACGACGACGACGACGTCAGGAATACCATAAACCTGTCCAGTGACAACAACAACCCGCCTGCCGCTCGTTACGAGGTCATTGATCTCGTCACCAGCTCTGATGACGATGACAGCAGGAGCACCATAATCTTGCCGCACGTTCGCTGTAGGATCATCAAGGACGAGTACCTACCGTCCAACAGACGCATTGTCGTGCGTACCCCAGCGAGACAGCTGCCAAACCTTCCTCATCTCGATGAGATCTGTCTGGACGACCCGTTATACCAGACCCATGCTGACCGACGAGCTCAGCTCCTTCAACAGTACTACTAAGATACAACAACTAACCGGTGAGAATTCGTATCTTTTGTAACCCCTTTTGTTCCATGTCAACTCACCACGTTCGTTGCGTCAGCGTAGAAGTATCGCCATCCGCGTTGACTGCTAGCGGGTGTCGGTCTCAAATGACTATCGGTGTCCTAGCGCATATGACTGCCCGTCTGGCTGTCTTGGCGTAAAAGACCGTTTCCTCTTCAATTCCACGTGCCGCCTCCTGGGGTCATCTTCTTTGCCTAGGACGTGGGGCGTGACGTAACAAGGAATAATGTATGAGAATTAGGACTTGAGTTGAGTTGAGTTAGAGTTGGAATTGGAATTGGAATTAGGAGTGAAGGATCGACACACTTCACTTTCGCGGAGCTAGACTGAACACGTCTGCTCTTGAAGCCGGACTGGCGGCTGAGGCCAGGTAGGCACGTCTGTGCGAGTCGCTGGCTGAAGGCGGACTGCTCGAGTCGCGAGATGGAGGCGGACTGATGCAAGCGTCCGCTCTGCCCTGCCTCCTTCGGTCGGAGTGGGGATGGCTGACGCTGCAGTCTCTTTGTTCTTCAGTCGTCAGAGTGGGAGAACCGCTGACGCAGCAGCGTCTTTGCTCCCGGGGACTGCACGTGCATTTCTGCTGACGCTGCAGTCTCGTGGCTGTCCTATTGCCCTCTACGAGCGTGGGACTGCTGATGCAGCAGTCTTTGGACTTCTCGACGTTTCTAGAAGCTTCTAGATGCTTCCAGAGTGATGCAATACTTTATTGCATTATGTGTCGTGGTGATGGGTTGAAACTGAGGTAAGGTGTTGATCAAGGTGAAGTTATGGTGATGGATAGAGACGGAGATAAGGATTAGAACAATAGAATAATGAGATCTTAATACTATGCTCTTATGTCTAGGGGACGGTGTATGGATCTTATGTAGATCAGACCTTGTATACATGGTGTGTGTACAAGGCCAACGTCGTACATCGGACGACGTAACACCTCCCAACGCGGAAAAGAAATTTCTGACAAGGAAGAAATTTCTCGCTCAACACTAGATCACACACTCATTCATGCGACGCATCGTCCGGAGGTACTCCGCGCAGGGAGCACAGTTCTCGGCGAGTATTTCCTATATTTGTACGAAACACTGGTCGCACTGAAATGTTGTCGGTGTCGGCACGTGGGGCTGGGGCTGGTTTTGTAATGTCCGACAAGTCGTATTCGCAATGTTCATTTTTCGACTGTCTTTTCTCGGGGTTTAGGGTGGGTGGGGAATCACTTTGTTCACTAACACTTTCACTTGCACTTTTCCTGTATCTTGCTGCATACGTGTAAGTATTGTCCTTTTGCTTCAGGAAGATGAAGAATCTTGTGAGGGAGCTCCATACGGCGACTGCTAGATGCAAACTCCATCCGTAAAGTGAGTGCAATGCAATACCATTGATTATGGTACTTATGATAGTCTTTATTGTTCGGATTGCTATATATATTCCTAGCACTCCGGCACTGATTGAACCAAATGTGGTGAATCCTGACCACAGTTTTTGTGCTGTTGACTCCGCTATCTGTTGCAGGGAGTTTTCGTCAAGCAGGTTGAACATATTAACGTTCCCTGTTGCGTAATCTCTGCCGGATGCTCCTTGGGCGATAGAATTTATTACGGCCACTCTTTCCACTGGAAACATGATGTGGTCCTGTAGTTTGTTGAGATCCTCTTGGGAATAGATTCCGCCTGTTGCGATATTTGTTGGATCCACGTACTTCCACGTGGGTTTGATGAGCGGTTGTAATGTTGCTGGGGCAACGGTCTCTGTGAGTGACGGCGTTAAACGATACCAAATTCCGTTTATTTTGTAGAGAGGCGGCAGGAGTTCATTGCACGGCTTTTCTGTACCTGTGGCAACTATAATATGATCTCCTGGCTTTAAGAACTTGGAAGAATTCTGGTAAGTGATCGGAAGTTCATCGAAACACTTATCCGTTTTCCGAACTTGTACGGTTACTGGAATGCACTTTATAATATGCACCACTTCTCCAGCTGGAACTGCGACGAATCCTGGTTCTCGCATAATGGCAGCTGCTATTTCTTCCGGTGATGAGTGTAACATTGTTAGTGCGTTTTGAAGGACCTGTTTCTCCAGTTCGCACTTTTGCCGGATGACATCCTGGTACAACTGGGTAAGTTGACTTTTCAGATGTTTTTCTACGTAGATGAACTTACTATTCACGTAGGTGAATATGTCCAGATTGCTTACTATGGTGTGAGTGCGTTCCTTGAATTTACCGGACAGACTTGTATCCAGAATAAAGAGCTTGGGGTGCTCCGTGCGAATAATAATATAACCGCAAATTGATGTACGACCAGATTCTGTCAACGCGAATGTGGTGTCTTCAGATTCCACCATATATAGTGTGGGTGAGAACTTTGTCTTTGTAGAAACTCTGGTAGCTAGTCCTTCGTAGAGAACGTCGTAGCTATTGAACTTGCAGTAATCGTTGGGAACGACGTCCCAGAATGTATGTCCATCTTGCGTATCAAGGCAGCTTCCTTTTGTGAAGGTGCATATTTGTCCTGACTGTAGATGGATCTGACCTGTAGAGAGCTTCACTGTTGCTGTGTAGTCCCTCAGGGTTATTCGAACAATGGCCTGTACAACGACACTGGTCCAAGTGCCGAATGGGTCGTTGTACGTTGTTCCCGCGCATTGCCCGTTATTTTGAAGTTCTCCCGCCAATGTGAGGCTGCGGGATGTAGTAGAATTGGGCTGGACTCCCGTGACCTGGGCGGTCGGAGTGATGAGGATTGTTCCGGTCTTCTGCAACTCGGAACAGGTTTCACTGGTGGTTGCCAGTAAATATTCCTGTCGTCCGTTCGTGACGATGGAAACATGTGAGTGCATGCCACAATAGAATATCGTGCGGTCGATTTCTATGTGGCACTGGATTACTCTGTTACGTCGTCCGATGTACGACGTTGGCCTTGTACACACACTATGTATACAAGGTCTGATCTGCATAAGATCCACACACCGTCCCCTAGACATAAGAGTGTCACGTCCTGGCGGGGCTATAAGAGCAAGAGAAGAGAATACCGCGGCCCGGCTACTCTACTCTTCCACTGACTGACATTTAATAAAAGTGTTGGTCTTTTTATCAACAGACTAGGACCCGATGCCGACACCTGCATGCAGTCTTACACTGATGAATGATGCACGCGACCCTGAAACATACGCGGTAATATGTTCCACTTACTTTTACGCTTCGCTTGTTTGTCGATTGACACGAGAAATGAATTCGCAACGGATGAACAGCTACGGTTGCGCTGATGACCTTGAATTCGGTCCGCTCTGCTTGACAGGCGTTGATCCAAATGGCTGGAAACGACCTTCAAGGATTGACGACTGCGCCAAACTCTGTCACGTCAATATTTGACAGGAACGACCTCCAATGATTGACAGCTGGCTGCTACGGTATTGTAGACGGATGCGCTCGTTGAGGAAACGGGCGTGGACGCTGTACGATACCGTGAATCTAACTCACGAATATCGTCCGCGTGGTTGACGATATTTTGATTCGAGAAAACGGACGTGGATGCTGCGGAGCTTGCTATGCGAGCAAGTCTATCACTATCACGCACGTACGCGAACACGTAACAGGAAATTGAATAAGGAATACTATTCGCGAACTTTCCAGTAAGAACTCTATCTCTAACTAACAACGTGTCACATCAAACTACGAAGTTAGGAGCAAGGAAATAATAATTGGGATTTAGATTGACTCTGGTAAAACAAAGTATATTATAAACGTAAAAGAATACAACGGTAAAGATGCTTATTATTAACGAAATCGAAATACGTACTAAGTACGAAATATGAAACGCAATAAAAATGTTTAATTGAATAAACGAAGTAATATTTGAATTAAACGAATAAGAATACGATATTACTGAATGGTATTAGGGACTGTGTCTAAACAGTATGGATTTGGAAAGATTGTGTCTAAACAATCTGGATTTGGAAAGACTATGTCTAAATAGTCTGGACTTGGAAGATTGACGAAAACTCGACTGACCCACTCGGGTCCCCGGAGAGGACTGTGGAGAATCGAACGTTCGTCGACGAATAACGTTCGTCCGAAAAATGCTGACTTCGCAAAAGGGGACCGTGTCCTCTTTGTGCCGGTCTTCGTCGTAAACAGCGCGATGGCCGCCGCACTAGAGTCAGCAGTTTTCGTTCCCAGTGGTGCAGGACTCGAAAATTAAGTGGTAACCATTGGCGTACCTATTTATTTATTTAAATAAATTGGGACTTAGAATATTTTCGAGCGCTTGCTCTTGCAAGGCGTTTCGATGTAAATTTTATATGTCATATGATTAGTTGACATCATTTGTCGACCGATCATATGTTTGAAAATATTCTAAGTACTTTTGAAAATTACCAAAAATCGAAATTTTGGTAAAGTCTAAACAAACGCGAATTGAGAACATAACCTACAAATTTTTAGGTCAGTTTCATGATTTTCGCTCACGAGTCCAATGATATTTCAATCTTCGAGTTTGGGCCATTTTTGGCTATTTTAGGAATTTGACAGATTTTGGATTTTAGGTTATGTTGATGGATTTCAATCAAATGTACGTGGTGTTAAGGATTCATTGTTATGAAGGATTTTTAGGAGGTTTGGAATCTTTAAAGGGGAACGCTCGCTCTTATGTATCTAATTTTACATGTAGTCTTAAAGCTAACGTCGGAGGTGCGACCGACGTCACACCTCCCCCCTTAGAGAAGAGATTTCACGCAGTGGAATCTCTGCCTCTGGGTGGCGGTAGACAGGATGCACTGAAATGTCATCCCTGTCTCGCAACGCTGGGTCAAGGGAATCGCAAATTAACGTTCGTTTCGTCAAGGGAGGACGGGTTCGGAATTCTCCGACACTGGCACTATCACTATCTTTGTCCTCGATGGCCGCTGAAGTCTTCTTGTCTCTCTGCTTCATGAATATAAAGAACCGGGTCAGTGAACCCCAGATGGCGACGACGAGATGCAGGCTCCAGCCGTATAGTGAGTGTAATGCGATGCCGTTAACGATCGTACTGATGATTGTTTTGATCGTTCGAATCGCTACGTACACTCCGATTATTCCAGCACTTATTGATCCGAATGTAGTGAATCCGGACCATAATTTCTGTGCTGTAGACTCCGCTATCTGCTGTAGGGAGTTTTCATCGAGCAGATTGAACATATTAATGTTTCCTGCTGCAAACTGTCTTCCCGTCGCACCCTGTGCGATTGAATTTATGACTGCTACCTTCTCTACAGGAAACATTATATGATCCTGTAGTTTGTCCAGGTCGTCTTGTGAATAAATGCCTCCCGTTGCCAAGTTCTTCGGATCTATGTATTTCCAGGTTGACTTGGCGAGGGGGTGAAGCTCCGAAGGAGTGATGGCCTCCATCAATGACGGTGTTAGGCGATACCATGTTCCGTGCAGTCTATAATATGGGGGAAGTAGCTCATTGCATGGCTTTTCTGTCCCCGTATTTGAAATGATGTGGTCCCTTGGCTTCAGGAATTTTGATGTGTTCCGATACGTGATGGGTAGCTCATCATAACACCGTTCGGTTTTCCTCACTTGGACCGTGACTGGTATGCACTTTATTATGTGCACTACCTCTCCTGCTGGAACTGCGATAAATCCGACATCCTTCATGATGGCAGTGGCAACTTCTTCGGGTGCTGAATGTAATAATGTGAGGGCGTTCTGGAGAATCTGACGCTCTAGCTCACACTTCTGACGGATTACATCTTTGTAGAGTTGAGAAAATTGTTTCCGGAGGTGCTTCTCCACGTAAACAAATTTGCTGTTGACATACGTGAAGATGTCCAGATTGTTGACCAAGGTGTGTGTTTTCTCCTTGAATTTTCCTGAACTTCCAACTTCCAGAATGAACAGCTTGGGGTGTTCCGTTCGGATTATGACATATCCGCAAACTGAAGATCTGCCTGTCTCCGTGAGTGCAAAAGTCGTGTCCTGCGATGCTACGGTATACAGGGTTGGAGAAGGATTCACCTTGGAGGATAGTTTAGTGGCTATCCCTTCGTACAAGACATCATAATTATTGAATTTGCACGAGTCCGTCGGCGTGGTTTCCCAGAACGTATGGCCATCTTGTGCGTCTAAGCAGCTTCCTTTTTGAAGGGGGCAGGTTTGCCCAGTTTGTAGATGAATCTGTCCGGTTGACAATCTGATTGGAGCGATGTAGTCGCGGATCGTGATTCGGACTAAAGCTTGTACCACGACATCGGTCCAAGTCCCAAACGGATCACTATACGTGGTTCCAGCGCAGCTACCATCGTTCTGAATAACTCCTGCTAACGTGAGGCCGTGAGAGGAGGTCGAGTTCGGCTGAATACCTGTGATCTGGGCGGCTGGGGTGATGAATATTGTCCCCGTCGTGTGTAGGCTCGAACAGGTTTCGCTGGAGATCGGTAATATATAGTCTTGTCGACCATTGGATACTACCGAATTATGTGAATGCATGCCACAATAGTATATGGTTCTGTCTATTCCGATATGGCATTGCAAAACACGAGCTTGCGAGAATTCAGCTAGCTGCAGGAGCTGAATTCTTTCTAAATTTTCAGCTGGTGCGATGTCTTCTGGCTCGCAGTTAAGAGTGTCAATAGTTGAATACGTGGTAATATTCAAGGTTGAACCTCCACAGTCATATCCAATGAGTGTTGAGGCTTGCGTGGCAATAGAGAGCAAGATAGCTGCTTGTATCGGCTGCATGGTTGCTGTTATAGCGTTGTCGAGAGACTGATGATCTTCAGGGGTGACGGTTTCTCCTTGAAGATCTCGTTGCGTCGCAGGGATATCGTCTTCCTGCTGTGGAGTGGGGTGATGCTGACCAGAGGTTTTAAATTTCGCTCTTGGGTCGCTGCGATAGTTTATCGTTGGCGTAACGATATTGGAGACTCTGTTAACGCTAGGAAGATTGAATTCGTTTCGCAAGATACATAACGAAAGCTTATAATCAGACTTAGTTGTCTCGGGCGAGTATAATGTATCGGCTTTATTTCTTTTTCTTGCTGACGCGAATCTCGCGGAATTGTATTTGCCAGACGCATGGACTTTGTTTTCGGTCGCACGGATACCTGATCGTTGAAGCTGCAAGAGGTCTTGTTCCGGCGAGGATTTGAAGATAGGAGTTTGTGGCAAAACATAAACTCCTTTTGATTTAACTTTAGGAATAGAAATGTTTTCTAAATTGTTCTCATATGAACATTCTAAAAGTTCATCTGAGGCGAAGGCGCTGATGTTTCTTTCCACACAGGACTTTGAATATAAATCGTCGGGATGGTTACCGGTGTCACGTCCTGGCGGGGCTATAAGAGCAAGAGAAGAGAATACCGCGGCCCGGCTACTCTACTCTTCCACTGACTGACATTTAATGAAAGTGTTGGTCTTTTTATCAACAGACTAGGACCCGATGCCGACACCTGCATGCAGTCTTACACAGATGAATGATGCACGCGACCCTGAAACATACGCGGTAATATGTTCCACTTACTTTTACGCTTCGCTTGCTTGTCGATTGACACGAGACATGAATTCGCAACGGATGAACAGCTACGGTTGCGCTGATGGCCTTGAATACGGTCCGCTCTGCTTGACAGGCGTTGATCCAAATGGCTGGAAACGACCTTCAAGGATTGACGACTGCGCCAAACTCTGTCACGTCAATATTTGGCAGGAACGACCTCCAATGATTGACAGCTGGCTGCTACGGTATTGTAGACGGATGCGCTCGTTGAGGAAACGGGCGTGGACGCTGTACGATACCGTGAATCTAACTCACGAATATCGTCCGCGTGATTGACGATATTTTAACTAGCGAAAACGGGCGTGGACGCTGTGCGATCCCGTGAATTTATCTCGCGAATATCGTCCGCGTGGTTGACGATATTTTGATTCGAGAAAACGGACGTGGATGCTGCGGAGCTTGCTATGCGAGCAAGTCTATCACTATCACGCACGTACGCGAACACGTAACAGGAAATTGAATAAGGAATACTATTCGCGAACTTTCCAGTGAGAACTCTATCTCTAACTAACAACGTGTCACTTCAAACTACGAAGTTAGGAGCAAGGAAATAATAATTGGGATTTAGATTGACTCTGGTAAAACAAAGTATATTAATAACGTAAAAGAATACAAAGGTAAAGATGCTTACTATTAACGAAATCGAAATACGTACTAAGTACGAAATATGAAACGCAATAAAAATGTTTAATTGAATAAACGAAGTAATATTTGAATTAAACGAATAAGAATACGATATTACTGAATGGTATTAGGGACTGTGTCTAAACAGTATGGATTTGGGAAGATTGTGTCTAAACAATCTGGATTTGGAAAGACTATGTCTAAATAGTCTGGACTTGGAAGATTGACGAAAACTCGACTGACCCACTCGGGTCCCCGGAGAGGACTGGGAAGAATCGAACGTTCGTCGACGAATAATGTTCGTCCGAAAAATGCTGACTTCGCAAAAGGGGACCGTGTCCTCTTTGTGCCGGTCTTCGTCGTAAACAGCGCGATGGCCGCCGCACTAGAGTCAGCAGTTTTCGTTCCCAGTGGTGCAGGACTCGAAAATTAAGTGGTAACCATTGGCGTACCTATTTATTTATTTAAATAAATTGGGACTTAGAATATTTTCGAGCGCTTGCTCTTGCAAGGCGTTTCGATGTAAATTTTATATGTCATATGATTAGTTGACATCATTTGTCGACCGATCATATGTTTGAAAATATTCTAAGTACTTTTGAAAATTACCAAAAATCGAAATTTTGGTAAAGTCTAAACAAACGCGAATTGAGAACCTAACCTACAAATTTTTAGGTTAGTTTCATGATTTTCGCTCACGAGTCCAATGATATTTCAATCCTCGAGTTTGGGCCATTTTTGGCTATTTTAGGATTTTGACAGATTTTGGATTTTAGGTTATGTTGATGGATTTCAATCAGATGTACGTGGTGTTAAGGATTCATTGTTATGAAGGATTTTTAGGAGTTTTGGAATCTTTAAAGGGGAACGCTCGCTCTTATGTATCTAATTTTACATGTAGTCTTAAAGCTAACGTCGGAGGTGCGACCGACGTCACACCTCCCCCCTTAGAGAAGAGATTTCACGCAGTGGAATCTCTGCCTCTGGGTGGCGGTAGACAGGATGCACTGAAATGTCATCCCTGTCTCGCAACGCTGGGTCAAGGGAATCGCAAATTAACGTTCGTTTCGTCAAGGGAGGACGGGTTCGGAATTCTCCGACACTGGCACTATCACTGGCTTCCGCTTAAATGTCACCATTGTCTGAATCGGTGTCATCGCTGGAACTATCGGATATCCAGTCAGGGTCGTCCCGTTGTGCGATCCATCTTGCCGATAGAATCTGTCCGCAAGGGATGCACTCCAATACTGGTGTTTCGGTGCATAGCCTTATTCCGCAATACTCGCATCTATTTGGGATGTTATACATCCGCTGATGCTCCCATCGTTCCACTCTAACAATTCGGGTGCATTGGCTGCAGTTGCGGCACAGCAACTTGCCGTTGCAAGCCACTCGAACTATCCCATTGTAACAGATAGTGTTGTTGTATCGTCTCATGTATCGGTGAGCTTTCAGCACGGTCGGCCGTCTTCCTCCCATCGGTCCGCACATCTTTCTGTCGTGGATAGCTATGGGATCCGCAATGTGACTCGGAGCTTGATCGGATGAGGAGTGAAGAGTCTCGTAAGCTGACTCCTCTGGTTGGACCCTTGGCTCGCTATCGTCTTTCTTAGAAGGATCAGAGATTAAGTTTGCAGTTACAATATTTCGCTGACGCGTGTCCTGTCTCGGGCTACCTGGAAGACGTTTAATCTTATTTGCATGGACAATTTTGAAATGGTTTCCTATTCGTAATTTGACATTGTTCGTATCAAGCATTTCTATTATCTCATGCGGTCCAGTATATTGCGCGTCGAATTTTCCTTTACGAGGTTCTTTTAACAAGTATACCTGTTCGCCTACCGTGAACTGCACGGGGTTAATCTTCCTATCATAATAAGTCTTTGATTTCTGCTTTGCCGCTACTAAATTATCGCGCGCGCGGGATTGTGTCTCGTTTATCTTTCTTTGTAGGTCAAAGAGGTAACCTGCGTAGGACTCGTTCTCTACTGCGTAGAGATGGGAATCAGAGGAAGGAACACGGGCCAGGGAACCGAATACCAACTCGTGTGGGGTGAAGTCTGTTCCCTCGTGTACGCTGGTATTGTAGCTAAACATTGCCAAGTTTATCCATTTATCCCAGTTATTTTTGTTGACGTACTGCTTCAAATATTCCGTCAGTACATGATGCGATCTCTCAATGGATCCGTTGCTTTGTGGATGGAAAGCAGTGGTTTGGAGGCGTGTAATCCTGAATCTTTTTGCGATAGCCTTCATAAGGGAGCTTGTGAAGTTAGTCCCTTGATCCGTTAATATTGCCTTAGGCGTTCCAAAGCGACATATCAGGTGGTCGATGAAGGCGTTTGCTGTACTGACGGAGTCGGTAGATTTGAGCGGCACTGCGACGGAGTATTTTGTAAGAAGGTCTTGCATCGTCATTACATACGTGTTGCCATCTTCGGTAGTGGGTAATGGTCCCACGATGTCTAGCGAGACCTTATCAAACGCCCTGCCGGGCGTATCCGTTAACTTCATTGGTAGGCGAGTTTTTACTCTTGTTAACTTGTTACGCTGGCAACTCAGGCAATTGTTAACGTAGTTGGTTACGTCCTTTTTGAGGCTGTTCCACCAGTATTTTTCTCTTATCCTTTTGTATGTCTTGGTTATGCCTTTATGGCCGGCATACGCTGATACATGGTTCTCCGTGATGATCTCCATCCTTCTATCCTCAGCGGGGATTTGGACCTCGTTCGAACAGAGAAATATTTGGACTGGTGTGTCCTCGAATGTTTCTGTGAGTAGATTGATCACGTATTCTCTCGACAAATGGTCGAGGAATGTTTTAGAGATTGAAAAGGATTCCAACGCGAGCTCGTTGACAACGTCGATCAACGTTCTAAGACATTCTTTGAGGTCGTCTGCAGATACCTCATGAAGCGGCGATTGTTTAATCGGTATCTGGATTAACTTGTATTTACCGTGATCTGTTACCCTAGCTCTATGTAGGAGTAAGTCTTGGGATTTGGCCAGTTTGCCTTGTCTATAGAGATCTACGGCCCCGAGATCGATGGGCCGTCCGTCCATCGTTATGAAGCAAACTAAGTTGTCCTTTCTCATTATTAATCGGTCTCTTGTATGAATTATTCTTCTTCTACGTGGTGTAGGATTGCTTTCTTCTTCTTCTTCTTCTTCTTCTTCTTCTTCTGAGGGAATACTCTCTTCTCGCTCATCGAAGACATCTGGTCCGGTCAAGGAAGGCGGAAATATAGGAGAAAAGGAAAGAGTTTCTTCGACTCCCAGATCCCGTAGTAATCCTTGATCGGCGATTGAAATAAGAGGCGGGGATGCTGCGCGGGGGTCATCAGAATGCGATGGCGTACCCATCGATGGTCCCGGTGACGAGGCTGCCGATGATCTTCTCCTTTTTGGGGGCATTGACTTCGGTGGAGGCATGAGAATTGAATCGTCTCTATCTTTCTTCCTGCGGCGTGCGTCGAAAAGAGGAGTCCCCGGGCTTGACAATGGCGTCCTAGGCGGAGTCGTTTCCTCTGAATCGGTCCATGAGATGGGCAATGCCACCGGATTCCGGGATAGGGCATCCGCATTAGAGTTGGCTCTGCCAGGTTTGTAGATAACCTGGTATTCGAACTCTGCCAATTTTAATCTCCACCGGAGGAGCCGGGATGTGGGATCCTTTACGGATGTCATCCACACCAGCGGTCTGTGATCGGTGATGAGTAAGAATTTCCTGCCGTAAATGTACGGGCGGAAATATTGGACGGCGAATATTATGGCTAAACACTCCTTTTCTATTGTGGAGTAGTTTAGTTCAGCGCCGTGAAGGATACGTGACGCGTACGCGATAGGGCGATCCTTTCCCACGTCGCCTTGGCTTAGGACAGCGCCGATCGCGTACCCTGAGGCGTCGCACGTTACGTTGAATGGTTTCCCAAAATCTGGGTACTGAAGGACAGGCTCCGTACACAATGCCTGTCGTAAAGTCTCGAAGGCTTCCTCCTGCTTTGACCCCCACACGAATTTCGTATCCTTGGTAAGGAGTTGGGTGAGGGGTTTGGAAATATGAGCGAATCTATCTATGAATCTGCGGTAATAGCCCGCTAGACCTAAAAATTCGCGGACGTTCTTTGCGTTTTTCGGTCGAGGATAATTTTGGACCGCGTTAATTTTTTTAGGGCATGGCCGTACGCCATCCTCGCTAATCTGGTGTCCTAGGTAAGCTACCTCTCTGTGCAAAAACCCGCATTTAGACGGTTGTAATTTCAAATTGGCGGCTCTCAATCGGCGAGCCAATTTATCAAATTTCGCTTTGTGTTCTTCTAGGGAACGCGCGTATATGACTATATCGTCAAGATAAACGAAGAGTTCGTTACCCTGGAGACCGGTTAGGATCGTATCCATTAGTCGCTGGAACGTAGCCGGCGCATTACGCAATCCGAACGGCATTCTATTATACTGGTAGTGTCCGAACGGAGTTGAGAAGGCGGTTTTTGCGGCGTCCTCCTTTTCCATGCCTATTTGGTGAAACCCGCTTGCCAGATCAAATACGCTAAAATATTTGGCACTACCCAGCTGATCTAAGATCTCGTTTATGCTGGGCAGTGGATAAGCGTCTGCTATTGACTTCTCGTTTAAAGCGCGATAGTCAATTACCATTCTCCATTTCTTATTTCCTTCGGCATCCGCTTTCTTCGGTACGATCCACAAAGGGGAGTTATACGGTGAACTAGAGGGTGCGACTATATCATTTTGTAAGAGTTCACACATTTGTTTGTCGATCTCCTCTTTGTGAATCGGCGGATACCGGTATTGCTTGGTATGTACGGGGATGTCGTCCGTCGTGGGGATTTTATGTGTTACAGCGTTAGTTTTCCCCAGACGATCCCCTTGAAGGTGGAAGAGATCATTATTCTCCTCCAATAAAGATTTGACATGGTCTATCTCGTCGTGATCGAGGTGATCCATGGGAATAGTTTCCATAAGCTCATTAACGCGAGCATTACGGGACTTGGTAATGGAATGGACCCTTTTGGGTATGAATTCGAAGCCTTTCATAAGGGGTTTCGAGTATGAGTGATCGGGATGGTTACCGGAATTGCTTAGGAAATCGGGATGGCTACCGGAATCGTCGGGATGGTTACCGGAATTATTTAAAGAATCGGGATGGCTACCGGAATCGTCGGGATGGTTACCGGAATTATTTAAAGAATCGGGATGGCTACCGGAATCGTCGGAATGGTTACCGGAATTAATAGAAGACGCGAGTTGATCGTTAACGATCGTCTCGTGCGCGCGGCACGCACGAGCATTGAATAAGTCCGAATTGACTTCGGCTTGAATATTCGAAAAGGGAACCTCGATCTCTTCCACCTCCAACGTAGGCAGGGAGAAGGACGCCACTTCGGACGATGCGTTAAAGCATCGCAGGTATGCCTTTCCGTTACGGTTGGTGACTAAACAATCACCTAAGAACACATCGGGTTTTACATCTACTTTTCGCACATACCCTTCGCTTGGGCCCTTTACGTTGACGGCTATGCAGGCGGCGGTACGGCTTTCGATGGAATATTCCCGAGGATTCGAAAAGGGAATACGTAGGGTTTTATACTCTACGCATTCCTTCGCAAATGATATCTCTGCTCCCTCTCTGAAGAAGGGGGAGCCTAAGATACCATCTATATTAATTGGAAAACTGTCAGGCAGAACGTGTAGCGTGACTTTAATGGAATCTGCTAGCTCCGCATTGATATAACCGAGGGTCGCAATTTCTCCTTCTGTCACGCCATGGACGTGTATGACGCTGTCAGTTTTTAGATGAACGTCAGATTTGATACCAGACGCTCGGATTAAGTTGACCTCGGACCCGGTGTCCAAGAGGAACTCACACTCTTTTGAGAAGAGTGACGATTTTGCTTTTATTCGAGGGATAGGGGAGTCCGGCGCGAGATTTATTGCCGAGACTAATTTCGCGGATGGTCGTTCATTCTGCTGACCGTCCGGGTTATCTCTCCTATCTACTCGAATTTCATCTACTGCTGGTCGTCGCTGATGACGGCCAGCTGTGTTGCCTTTTGGCGATTCTCTTGGGATGCCTCCCGTCCTTTGGTCGCGTTTGTCGGGAGGCTTGATTCGTTTCCCGACTCATTTCTATTGTAATATTCGCGGCGGCGACATTCGTGTATGTCATGTCCCGTGCGCTTACAATATTTACAATACTTCTGATTCTCCGTAGGAAAGCGATCGCGACCTGGGGACTGGGAAGCGCGATCTTCGCGTTTATACGTTTCGCGCTGATTTGATTGCGACGGTTCGTGACGTCGCGGAGGAGGAGAGCGATACGCGTCTCTGTTATCGGGTTTCCTGTCTCGCCAGGATTCACGAGGTGAAAAGGAAGGTCGTTGATCTTTCCTTTCCGAAGATCTGTTGCGCTGCTCAGGCGCATTCCTATCATAATAAGAGTTGCTTGATCGCTCTGGTGTGCGATTACGAGAGTCGGAGAATGCAACGCGGCGTCCGTCGTCGCGATAACGAACACGGTCAAGCTCGTACTGTTTGTACGCGGTTACTGCTTCATCGAATATTTTCTGTAATTCGAGTGACGCACAGAGCCTGACCTCGGCTCGAAGCGCTGGGATAAGACCACGCATGAAACAATCAATTGTGAATTTATCAATCTCGTCTAGATTGGGGACCCCGCGGCCTGAATCTATGATCGCCGTTCTAAGGTCCTTTACTCGCGTAATATAATTCAACACGTGCTCGGACTGTCCCTGGTGTATCGAAGCTAATTCTCCGCGATACTGATCGATGAATTTATATGGGCCTAGTACATCTTTCAGGCGGTTGCACAATTCAGAGATTGTGTTAATATTTACGTCTTCAATCGCGGCGTATGCCTGTCCTCTAAGCTTATTGCATACTAATCTAGTGAGGGTACGCTCAGCTGTGGCTGGAACAGCTTCCAAGGCTCGCTTGCACGCGCGAACGAATTGTAGCACGGTTATGGAGGTGCCGTCAAAGGTAGGCACAAGTTCAACCGCTTGTTTAACGGTGAAATTCGAAGAATCGTGCATTATGGGTTCGCGGGGCGCAACGACTGGGCTAGCTGGAATTGATTGAGAATCTCTGGCCGATCGGATTTCTGCTATCTCGCGGCGTATATCCTCGTACGTTACTCTTTGCTCACGCGTTTCTGTTTCGTATTGCAATTTGAGTTGAGTCAACGCGGCGGTTTGATTAATGAGAGCTGCTTCTCTACGAGCTAAATCCTTCTGGAATTCAATTAATTCCTCTTCCGTAGGAGGAACCTTCTTTCTAGCCTCGCTACGCGTTTCCATGATTGCGTCGCTTGAAAATTTCTAAGTATGAAATTCGCGAAAAATAATCCGACTATATAACGTGGGCGAAGGGGCGTTTTCTAAACCGCCCGTCGCACTTTAACGTTCACTAAAACTCTCGATGAATTTGTACTGAGTACGAACATCGCGAAAAATAATTTGAGTATGTAACGTGGGCGAAAGGGCATTTCCTTCACTGCCCGTCGCACTTTTAACTGACACTATGCTTTCACGGACTCTAAGTCTACTGCGTTAAATTGTCAAACAATGATGGAACGCGCAGGGGTTCGCGTGCTAACACTGATTCTATTTTTATTCCTCGATGCCGTGCTTCTAACATCGGTGACCAACGACTGTCCTACCGACTGCGCCAAATTTGTCACAACAAATTTTGGCAGAGGTAGGACACATGACGTATCCTACAAAAGTGTTGACGGTGTCTCTAACATCGGTGACCAACGAGTGTCCTACCGACTGCGCCAAATTTGTCACGTCCTGGCGGGGCTATAAGAGCAAGAGAAGAGAATACCGCGGCCCGGCTACTCTACTCTTCCACTGACTGACATTTAATGAAAGTGTTGGTCTTTTTATCAACAGACTAGGACCCGATGCCGACACCTGCATGCAGTCTTACACAGATGAATGATGCACGCGACCCTGAAACATACGCGGTAATATGTTCCACTTACTTTTACGCTTCGCTTGCTTGTCGATTGACACGAGACATGAATTCGCAACGGATGAACAGCTACGGTTGCGCTGATGGCCTTGAATACGGTCCGCTCTGCTTGACAGGCGTTGATCCAAATGGCTGGAAACGACCTTCAAGGATTGACGACTGCGCCAAACTCTG
The DNA here is from genome assembly GCF_051020765.1 of Lasioglossum baleicum. Classification (NCBI taxonomy): domain Eukaryota; kingdom Metazoa; phylum Arthropoda; class Insecta; order Hymenoptera; family Halictidae; genus Lasioglossum; species Lasioglossum baleicum. The sequence continues at coordinate 154,233 of NW_027469194.1, read as the reverse complement.
TCACGTCAATATTTGGCAGGAACGACCTCCAATGATTGACAGCTGGCTGCTACGGTATTGTAGACGGATGCGCTCGTTGAGGAAACGGGCGTGGACGCTGTACGATACCGTGAATCTAACTCACGAATATCGTCCGCGTGATTGACGATATTTTAACTAGCGAAAACGGGCGTGGACGCTGTGCGATCCCGTGAATTTATCTCGCGAATATCGTCCGCGTGGTTGACGATATTTTGATTCGAGAAAACGGACGTGGATGCTGCGGAGCTTGCTATGCGAGCAAGTCTATCACTATCACGCACGTACGCGAACACGTAACAGGAAATTGAATAAGGAATACTATTCGCGAACTTTCCAGTGAGAACTCTATCTCTAACTAACAACGTGTCACTTCAAACTACGAAGTTAGGAGCAAGGAAATAATAATTGGGATTTAGATTGACTCTGGTAAAACAAAGTATATTAATAACGTAAAAGAATACAAAGGTAAAGATGCTTACTATTAACGAAATCGAAATACGTACTAAGTACGAAATATGAAACGCAATAAAAATGTTTAATTGAATAAACGAAGTAATATTTGAATTAAACGAATAAGAATACGATATTACTGAATGGTATTAGGGACTGTGTCTAAACAGTATGGATTTGGGAAGATTGTGTCTAAACAATCTGGATTTGGAAAGACTATGTCTAAATAGTCTGGACTTGGAAGATTGACGAAAACTCGACTGACCCACTCGGGTCCCCGGAGAGGACTGGGAAGAATCGAACGTTCGTCGACGAATAATGTTCGTCCGAAAAATGCTGACTTCGCAAAAGGGGACCGTGTCCTCTTTGTGCCGGTCTTCGTCGTAAACAGCGCGATGGCCGCCGCACTAGAGTCAGCAGTTTTCGTTCCCAGTGGTGCAGGACTCGAAAATTAAGTGGTAACCATTGGCGTACCTATTTATTTATTTAAATAAATTGGGACTTAGAATATTTTCGAGCGCTTGCTCTTGCAAGGCGTTTCGATGTAAATTTTATATGTCATATGATTAGTTGACATCATTTGTCGACCGATCATATGTTTGAAAATATTCTAAGTACTTTTGAAAATTACCAAAAATCGAAATTTTGGTAAAGTCTAAACAAACGCGAATTGAGAACCTAACCTACAAATTTTTAGGTTAGTTTCATGATTTTCGCTCACGAGTCCAATGATATTTCAATCCTCGAGTTTGGGCCATTTTTGGCTATTTTAGGATTTTGACAGATTTTGGATTTTAGGTTATGTTGATGGATTTCAATCAGATGTACGTGGTGTTAAGGATTCATTGTTATGAAGGATTTTTAGGAGTTTTGGAATCTTTAAAGGGGAACGCTCGCTCTTATGTATCTAATTTTACATGTAGTCTTAAAGCTAACGTCGGAGGTGCGACCGACGTCACACCGGAATTCTTTAAAGTATCGGGATGGCTACCGGAATCGTCGGGATGGTTACCGGAATTATTTAAAGAATCGGGATGGCTACCGGAATCGTCGGGATGGTTACCGGAATTATTTAAAGAATCGGGATGGCTACCGGAATCGTCGGAATGGTTACCGGAATTATTTAAAGAATCGGGATGGCTACCGGAATCGTCGGAATGGTTACCGGAATTATCTAAAGAATCGGGATGGCTACCGGAATCGTCGGAATGGTTACCGGAATTAATAGAAGACGCGAGTTGATCGTTAACGATCGTCTCGTGCGCGCGGCACGCACGAGCATTGAATAAGTCCGAATTGACTTCGGCTTGAATATTCGAAAAGGGAACCTCGATCTCTTCCACCTCCAACGTAGGCAGGGAGAAGGACGCCACTTCGGACGATGCGTTAAAGCATCGCAGGTATGCCTTTCCGTTACGGTTGGTGACTAAACAATCACCTAAGAACACATCGGGTTTTACATCTACTTTTCGCACATACCCTTCGCTTGGGCCCTTTACGTTGACGGCTATGCAGGCGGCGGTACGGCTTTCGATGGAATATTCCCGAGGATTCGAAAAGGGAATACGTAGGTTTTTATACTCTACGCATTCCTTCGCAAATGATATCTCTGCTCCCTCTCTGAAGAAGGGGGAGCCTAAGATACCATCTATATTAATTGGAAAACTGTCAGGCAGAACGTGTAGCGTGACTTTAATGGAATCTGCTAGCTCCGCATTGATATAACCGAGGGTCGCAATTTCTCCTTCTGTCACGCCATGGACGTGTATGACGCTGTCAGTTTTTAGATGAACGTCAGATTTGATACCAGACGCTCGGATTAAGTTGACCTCGGACCCGGTGTCCAAGAGGAACTCACACTCTTTTGAGAAGAGTGACGATTTTGCTTTTATTCGAGGGATAGGGGAGTCCGGCGCGAGATTTATTGCCGAGACTAATTTCGCGGATGGTCGTTCATTCTGCTGACCGTCCGGGTTATCTCTCCTATCTACTCGAATTTCATCTACTGCTGGTCGTCGCTGATGACGGCCAGCTGTGTTGCCTTTTGGCGATTCTCTTGGGATGCCTCCCGTCCTTTGGTCGCGTTTGTCGGGAGGCTTGATTCGTTTCCCGACTCATTTCTACTGTAATATTCGCGGCGGCGACATTCGTATATGTCATGTCCCGTGCGCTTACAATATTTACAATACTTCCGACTCTCCGTAGGAAAGCGATCGCGACCTGGGGACTGGGAAGCGCGATCTTCGCGTTTATATGTTTCGCGCTGATTTGATTGCGACGGTTCGTGACGTCGCGGAGGAGGAGAGCGATACGCGTCTCTGTTATCGGGTTTCCTGTCTCGCCAGGATTCACGAGGTGAAAAGGAAGGTCGTTGATCTTTCCTTTCCGAAGATCTGTTGCGCTGCTCAGGCGCATTCCTATCATAATAAGAGTTGCTTGATCGCTCTGGTGTGCGATTACGAGAGTCGGAGAATGCAACGCGGCGTCCGTCGTCGCGATAACGAACACGGTCAAGCTCGTACTGTTTGTACGCGGTTACTGCTTCATCGAATATTTTCTGTAATTCGAGTGACGCACAGAGCCTGACCTCGGCTCGAAGCGCTGGGATAAGACCACGCATGAAACAATCAATTGTGAATTTATCAATCTCGTCTAGATTGGGGACCCCGCGGCCTGAATCTATGATCGCCGTTCTAAGGTCCTTTACTCGCGTAATATAATTCAACACGTGCTCGGACTGTCCCTGGTGTATCGAAGCTAATTCTCCGCGATACTGATCGATGAATTTATATGGGCCTAGTACATCTTTCAGGCGGTTGCACAATTCAGAGATTGTGTTAATATTTACGTCTTCAATCGCGGCGTATGCCTGTCCTCTAAGCTTATTGCATACTAATCTAGTGAGGGTACGCTCAGCTGTGGCTGGAACAGCCTCCAAGGCTCGCTTGCACGCGCGAACGAATTGTAGCACGGTTATGGAGGTGCCGTCAAAGGTAGGCACAAGTTCAACCGCTTGTTTAACGGTGAAATTCGAAGAATCGTGCGTTATGGGTTCGCGGGGCGCAACGACTGGGCTAGCTGGAATTGATTGAGAATCTCTGGCCGATCGGATTTCTGCTATCTCGCGGCGTATATCCTCGTACGTTACTCTTTGCTCACGCGTTTCTGTTTCGTATTGCAATTTGAGTTGAGTCAACGCGGCGGTTTGATTAATGAGAGCTGCTTCTCTACGAGCTAAATCCTTCTGGAATTCAATTAATTCCTCTTCCGTAGGAGGAACCTTCTTTCTAGCCTCGCTACGCGTTTCCATGATTGCGTCGCTTGAAAATTTCTAAGTATGAAATTCGCGAAAAATAATCCGACTATATAACGTGGGCGAAGGGGCGTTTTCTAAACCGCCCGTCGCACTTTAACGTTCACTAAAACTCTCGATGAATTTGTACTGAGTACGAACATCGCGAAAAATAATTTGAGTATGTAACGTGGGCGAAAGGGCATTTCCTTCACTGCCCGTCGCACTTTTAACTGACACTATGCTTTCACGGACTCTAAGTCTACTGCGTTAAATTGTCAAACAATGATGGAACGCGCAGGGGTTCGCGTGCTAACACTGATTCTATTTTTATTCCTCGATGCCGTGCTTCTAACATCGGTGACCAACGACTGTCCTACCGACTGCGCCAAATTTGTCACAACAAATTTTGGCAGAGGTAGGACATATGACGTATCCTACAAAAGTGTTGACGGTGTTTCTAACATCGGTGACCAACGAGTGTCCTACCGACTGCGCCAAAAATTGTCACGTCCTGGCGGGGCTATAAGAGCAAGAGAAGAGAATACCGCGGCCCGGCTACTCTACTCTTCCACTGACTGACATTTAATAAAAGTGTTGGTCTTTTTATCAACAGACTAGGACCCGATGCCGACACCTGCATGCAGTCTTACACTGATGAATGATGCACGCGACCCTGAAACATACGCGGTAATATGTTCCACTTACTTTTACGCTTCGCTTGTTTGTCGATTGACACGAGAAATGAATTCGCAACGGATGAACAGCTACGGTTGCGCTGATGACCTTGAATTCGGTCCGCTCTGCTTGACAGGCGTTGATCCAAATGGCTGGAAACGACCTTCAAGGATTGACGACTGCGCCAAACTCTGTCACGTCAATATTTGACAGGAACGACCTCCAATGATTGACAGCTGGCTGCTACGGTATTGTAGACGGATGCGCTCGTTGAGGAAACGGGCGTGGACGCTGTACGATACCGTGAATCTAACTCACGAATATCGTCCGCGTGGTTGACGATATTTTGATTCGAGAAAACGGACGTGGATGCTGCGGAGCTTGCTATGCGAGCAAGTCTATCACTATCACGCACGTACGCGAACACGTAACAGGAAATTGAATAAGGAATACTATTCGCGAACTTTCCAGTAAGAACTCTATCTCTAACTAACAACGTGTCACATCAAACTACGAAGTTAGGAGCAAGGAAATAATAATTGGGATTTAGATTGACTCTGGTAAAACAAAGTATATTATAAACGTAAAAGAATACAACGGTAAAGATGCTTATTATTAACGAAATCGAAATACGTACTAAGTACGAAATATGAAACGCAATAAAAATGTTTAATTGAATAAACGAAGTAATATTTGAATTAAACGAATAAGAATACGATATTACTGAATGGTATTAGGGACTGTGTCTAAACAGTATGGATTTGGAAAGATTGTGTCTAAACAATCTGGATTTGGAAAGACTATGTCTAAATAGTCTGGACTTGGAAGATTGACGAAAACTCGACTGACCCACTCGGGTCCCCGGAGAGGACTGTGGAGAATCGAACGTTCGTCGACGAATAACGTTCGTCCGAAAAATGCTGACTTCGCAAAAGGGGACCGTGTCCTCTTTGTGCCGGTCTTCGTCGTAAACAGCGCGATGGCCGCCGCACTAGAGTCAGCAGTTTTCGTTCCCAGTGGTGCAGGACTCGAAAATTAAGTGGTAACCATTGGCGTACCTATTTATTTATTTAAATAAATTGGGACTTAGAATATTTTCGAGCGCTTGCTCTTGCAAGGCGTTTCGATGTAAATTTTATATGTCATATGATTAGTTGACATCATTTGTCGACCGATCATATGTTTGAAAATATTCTAAGTACTTTTGAAAATTACCAAAAATCGAAATTTTGGTAAAGTCTAAACAAACGCGAATTGAGAACATAACCTACAAATTTTTAGGTCAGTTTCATGATTTTCGCTCACGAGTCCAATGATATTTCAATCTTCGAGTTTGGGCCATTTTTGGCTATTTTAGGAATTTGACAGATTTTGGATTTTAGGTTATGTTGATGGATTTCAATCAAATGTACGTGGTGTTAAGGATTCATTGTTATGAAGGATTTTTAGGAGGTTTGGAATCTTTAAAGGGGAACGCTCGCTCTTATGTATCTAATTTTACATGTAGTCTTAAAGCTAACGTCGGAGGTGCGACCGACGTCACAAGAGCATAGTATTAAGATCTCATATATTCTATTGTTCTAATCCTTATCTCCGTCTCTATCCATCACCATAACTTCACCTTGATCAACACCTTACCTCAGTTTCAACCCATCACCACGACACATAATGCAATAAAGTATTGCATCACTCTGGAAGCATCTAGAAGCTTCTAGAAACGTCGAGAAGTCCAAAGACTGCTGCATCAGCAGTCCCACGCTCGTAGAGGGCAATAGGACAGCCACGAGACTGCAGCGTCAGCAGAAATGCACGTGCAGTCCCCGGGAGCGAAGACGCTGCTGCGTCAGCGGTTCTCCCACTCCGACGACTGAAGAACAAAGAGACTGCAGCGTCAGCCATCCCCACTCCGAACGAAGGAGGCAAGGCAGAGCAGGCGCTTGCATCAGTCCGCCTCCAGACAGCGACTCGAACGGTCCGCTCCAAGCGAGCGACTCGCACGGACGTGCCAGTCCGGCTTCTTCCGACTTCAAGAGCAGACGTGTTCAGTCTAGCTCCGCGAAAGTGAAGTGTGTCGATCCTTCACTCCTAATTCCAATTCCAATTCCAACTCTAACTCAACTCAACTCAAGTCCTAATTCTCATACATTAATCCTATAACATATTACAATATCCATTATTCATTAATCCAATTACTACTCCTATTATAATATTACTTACATATTGTATACCAGTGTACTTACCAGTTCTTATTTAATATATCGTTGTTATACCAGTGCTTCGATTTTGTTATTCTTGTGTTAGTTCAACACCATCTTCCAATTCAGTTCTTGCATAGAATATATTAAACTCGTGACATATCCGGACTTGGTCTAAAGTGCGCAGTGGAAACGCTGAGCCGCCAATAAGGAATTTGAAGCGAGTCATAGAGAAGTTCTCGTGCCACGTCTAGAATTGGTCTAAAGTGCGCAGTGGAAACGCTGAGCCGCCACTATAGACGTGAAGCGAGTTAACTACCAAAAAGGTTAATAACAAGTGGAAGTTCATTTTCATTATATTATTAATATTCCATCATTACTATTCCTTACCCATGCGACGCCCACGTCGAGCGGGACGCAAGTATCAACTTGCTAAATTGAGACGCGCGTTGAGAAATAAAGCGGTGCTCGATCAAATCATTGCCACTACCGAGTGGACAGAACTTCTGGGAACCACCGAACACATTCCGTGTGACGCGTCCGATTACGTTTCTGTATACGGTTGCCCTTGCAGCCTTCCTAAAGAGGTCAACCACGCGGACCTCTCGCGAGCTCCGACGCCAGTTCTGCATCCGGTCGATCGTCCAGAGGTAATCGACATATCCGACGACGACGACAGCCGAGACACGATCATCGTTCCCAGGGTCCGTTGCCGAATCATCAGTGACGTTCCTCTGCCAACTCATCAACGTGTCGTCTTGCGGCCAGCATCCAAGGCCACTAACGTCGTCTCGAACCGAGCAGCAGCAACTCTGCCAGATCTTCCCCACCTCGAGGACATCTGTATAGAAGACCCGATGTACGACACCTACTGCCAGTACCGCCAGTTCCTGCTGCAACAATATTATTAGGCGTTAATACAGCATTGCGGTGAGTCGTATAATGTCTTGTATAATTGCTGAATCCTGTAAACTCACCGTTCTCGTTGCATCATCTCGCGCGTGATTCTTGTCGGGACACTTCTTGTAACCGCGTCGGACGTTCTCTTCTTGACTGCATCATAGCAATATCGGTTGTCCTAGTGCATATGACAGCCCGCGGCTGTCTCGGCACGAAAGACCACTCCTCATTTTAATCATAATATCTCAACCGTCCGTCTGTCACTGTTCTCTTTTCTCTCTCCTGGTACCTGTAACAAAAACACAGTGACGGACGTGACAATATTGTTGTGGCAGGAACTGGCGGTACTGACAGTAGGTGTAGTACATCGGATCTTCTATACAGATGTCCTCGAGGTGAGGGAGATCTGGCAGAGTTGCTGCTGCTCGGTTCGGGACGACATTAATGGCCTTGGTTGCTGGCCGCAAGATGACACGTTGATGAGCTGGCAGAGGAACGTCACGGATGATTCGGCAACGGACCCTGGGAACGATGATCGTGTCTCGGCTGTCGTCGTCGTCGGCTATGTCGATCACCTCTGGACAATCGACCGGATGTAGAACTGGCGTCGGAGCTCGCGAGAGGTCCGCGTGGTTGACCTCTTTAGGAGGGTTGCAAGGGCAACCGTATACAAAAACGTAATCGGACGCGTCACACGGAATGTGCTCGGTGGTTCCCAGAAGTTCGGTCCACTCGGTAGTGGCAATGATTTGATCGAGCACCGCTTTATTTCTCAACGCGCGTCTCAATTTAGCAAGTTGATACTTGCGTCCCGCTCGACGTGGGCGTCGCATGGGTAAGGAATAGTAATGATGGAATATTAATAATATAATGAAAATGAACTTCCACTTGTTATTAACCTTTTAGGTAGTTAACTCGCTTCACGTCTATAGTGGCGGCTCAGCGTTTCCACTGCGCACTTTAGACCAATTCTAGACGTGGCACGAGAACTTCTCTATGACTCGCTTCAAATTCCTTATTGGCGGCTCAGCGTTTCCACTGCGCACTTTAGACCAAGTCCGGATATGTCACGAGTTTAATATATTCGATGCAAGAACTGAATTGGAAGATGGTGTTGAACTAACACAAGAATAACAAGATCGAAGCACTGGTATAACAACGATATATTAAATAAGAACTGGTAAGTACACTGGTATACAATATGTAAGTAATATTATAATAGGAGTAGTAATTGGATTAATGAATAATGGATATAGTAATATGTTGTAGGAATAATGTATGAGTTGAGTTGAGTTGAGTTAGAATTGGAATTGGAATTGGAATTAGGAGTGAAGGATCGACACACTTCACTTTCGCGGAGCTAGACTGAACACGTCTGCTCTTGAAGTCGGAAGAAGCCGGACTGGCACGTCCGTGCGAGTCGCTCGCTTGGAGCGGACCGTTCGAGTCGCTGTCTGGAGGCGGACTGATGCAAGCGTCCGCTCTGCCTTGCCTCCTTCGTTCGGAGTGGGGATAGCTGACGCTGCAGTCTCTTTGTTCTTCGGTCGTCGGAGTGGGAGAACCGCTGACGCAGCAGCGTCTTCGCTCCCGGGGACTGCACGTGCATTTCTGCTGACGGTGCAGTCTCGTGGCTGTCCTATTGCCCTCTACGAGCGTGGGACTGCTGATGCAGCAGTCTTTGGACTTCTCGACGTTTCTAGAAGCTTCTAGATGCTTCCAGAGTGATGCAATACTTTATTGCATTATGTGTCGTGGTGATGGGTTGAAACTGAGGTAAGGTGTTGATCAAGGAGAAGTTATGGTGATGGGTAGAGACGGAGATAAGGATTAGAACAATAGAATAATGAGATCTTAATACTATGCTCTTATGTCTAGGGGACGGTGTATGGATCTTATGCAGATCAGACCTTGTATACATAGTGTGTGTACAAGGCCAACGTCGTACATCGGACGACGTAACACCCCGGAGGCGCTGGCCAGCGGTATTCCACCTGTGACTTTAATAAAATATAGTTATTGAAAAGGTCCGCTCGTTCATTGACACTACCCAAGCGGAGCGGACGAACTGGCCTCCAAGCCGGGTCACTGTGTAACGAACGAGGGCACTGTTAGAACTGTCACTATAGATCTAGCACTGCACGTATTCCTTGTGTGAACTGTCACTTGATGGAGACTTGATCGAACACTTGACCGAGAAAACACTTGACCGATCAAAATGTCGCTTGCAGACGTATTGTCTCGGCGGAGCTGTAAGCTTCTCCCTTTGTGACCGAGTTTCAATACTCAACAAGTGCACGATTGCTAATGGAAACAATTGTTCAAAATGTCGCTTGCAGACGTATTGTCTCGGCGGAGCTGTAAGCTTCTCCCTTTGTGACCGAGTTTCAATACTCTACAAGTGCACGATAAACGAAGATATAGTTTGAATATCGGAGAGAAATAGGTCACTGAATTGATTGAATTGTAAGAGAAGTCACTCGCGAAGTTCTGGTAAAATAAGATATATTATAATAATAACTTGGTTACACTTGGTTACAATTGTATTAATATAAATGTGAATATGAATTAAATGAATTAATTGCGTAGGAGTTAGTAAATGAATTAGTATTGGAATAGAGACTGCGTTGAGTCGGAATTGGTATTGAGTTTGAATTAGAATTGGAATTAGATTTGGAATTGGAATTGTAGAACAAACGTCGATGAACGTCGAAGCGCGAATTAGAAGAGCGCAGGTCGACACGTCTGCTCACTTCGCTGGCTTGGGCCAGACTGACTGATGTCGTTGTGTGAGAATGGAGTGAGCGCAGACCGACACGTCCGGTCACTCCGCTGGCTAGCACCAGACTGATGCAAGAGGCAGCTCTGCGTAGCCTCCTTCGCTCAGAGTGGGGGTTGCTGACGCTGCAGTCCCTTTGTCCTCGCTCGTCGGAGTGGTGACGGGTGCAAGACTGCTGACGTTGCAGTCTCTTTGTCCTCGCTCTCGACAGAGTGGTGACGCGTGCAAGACTGCTGACGTTGCGATCTCTTTGTTCTCGAGGTGGCGTTTACTCGAGCGGAGTTGAGGATTTGAACAAGTTATAAGTGTAGATGAGGGTTTGAACAAGTGTTAGGTAAGATTGAGAGTTTGGAGTGGTGGTTGGGTTTAGAACAATTGGGAGAGTCGAGATTTAAGTAGTGATGGGTATTAGAACAAGTTTAGGAAAAGTTGTGGGTGAAGTAGTGATGGGTTTAAGAGGTATTAGAATTAGAACAAGAGTTTGATAGCAATGGGTTTAAGAGATATTAGAATTAGAACAAGAGTTTGGTAGCGATGGGTTTAAGAGGTTGTTATGTACTTAATATTTAGTCTTAACCTAGAATCGAGGTACGGTCCTCGATTCGACCAACGTCGGAGGTCGTCCAACGTAACACTATGGATGCAGTCAAGAAGAGAACGTCCGACGCGGTTACAAGAAGTGTCCCGACAAGAATCACGCGCGAGATGATGCAACGAAAACGGTGAGTTTACAGGATTCAGCAATTATACAAGACATTATACGACTCACCGCAATGCTGTATTAACGCCTAATAATATTGTTACGTCGGACGACCTCCGACGTTGGTCGAATCGAGGACCGTACCTCGATTCTAGGCTAAGATTAAATATTAAGTACATAATACCTCTTAAACCCATCGCTATCAAACTCTTGTTCTAATTCTAATACATCTTAAACCCATCACTACTTCACCCACGACTTTCCCTAAACTTGTTCTAATACCCATCACTACTTAAATCTCGACTCTCCCAATTGTTCTAAACCCAACCACCACTCCAAACTCTCAATCTGACCTAACACTTGTTCAAACCCTCATCTACACTTATAACTTGTTTAAACCCTCATCTACACTTAACACTTGTTCAAACCCTCATCTACACTTACAACTTGTTCAAATCCTCAACTCCGCTCGAGTAAACGCCACCTCGAGAACAAAGAGACTGCAACGTCAGCAGTCTTGCACCCGTCACCACTCCGACGAGCGAGGACAAAGGGACTGCAGCGTCAGCAACCCCCACTCCGAGCGAAGGAGGCTACGCAGAGCTGCCTCTTGCATCAGTCTGGTGCTAGCCAGCGGAGTGAGCGGACGTGTCGGTCTGCGCTCACTCCATTCTCACACAACGACATCAGTCAGTCTGGCCCAAGCCAGCGAAGCGAGCAGACGTGTCGATCTGCGCTCTTCTAATTCGCGCTTCGACGTTCATCGACGTTTGTTCTACTCTACTATTCCAAATCCATTCCAATTCAATTCCTAAATCAATTCCAATTCTAACTCTTACTAACTCATACTCCGTATACGATTATTACGTTTAATTCATTTATTATTATACTACCAAGTTTATACTCAAGTGTACTCAACGTTCTTTATTTCAATATATATATTATATTTTACCAGTGCTACGTGAAGTTAATTTCCACATCATTCTACTAAATCCAGTGACAGTTTCTTTTCGAAATTCGAATCGTGCCCTCGTTAATCATACAGAACTCGGCTTGGAGGTCAGTTCGTCCGCTCCGCTGAGAAGTAGTGGTTGACGAGTAGACGTTTGGAAATAATAACTTTCCAAATCGGATAAACGCATTTAATATTAATAATAAATAATTGAGCTCTCGCTTACGTGTTCAACCTCGGTCACAAAGGGAGAAGCTTACAGCTCCGCCGAGGCAATACGTCAACGAGGTGACACTTAGTCAAAAGATTATCGAAGTTAAAGTGACAGTTTGTGAAAGGAAACATATCAGTGTCTAAAGTGAAGTGACTGTTTTAATAGTGCCCTCGTTGTCGCACGGTGACCCGGTGTCACGTCCGTCACTGTGTTTTTGTTACAGGTACCAGGAGAGAGAAAAGAGAACAGTGACAGACGGACGGTTGAGATATTATGATTAAAATGAGGAGTGGTCTTTCGTGCCGAGACAGCCGCGGGCTGTCATATGCACTAGGACAACCGATATTGCTATGGATGCAGTCAAGAAAAGAACGTCCGACGCGGTTACAAGGAGTGTCCCGACAAGAATCGCGCGCGAGAGGATGCAACGAGAACGGTGAGTTTACAGGATTCAACGATTATACAAGATATTATACGACTCACCGCAATGTTGTATTAACGCCTAATAATATTGTTGCAGCAGGAACTGGCGGTACTGACAGTAGGTGTCGTACATCGGATCTTCTATACAGATGTCCTCGAGGTGGGGAAGATCTGGCAGAGTTGCTGCTGCTCGGTTCGGGACGACGTTAGTGGCCTTGGATGCTGGCCGCAAGATGACACGTTGATGAGCTGGCAGAGGAACGTCACGGATGATTCGGCAACGGACCCTGGGAACGATGATCGTGTCTCGGCTGTCGTCGTCGTCGGCTATGTCGATCACCTCTGGACAATCGACCGGATGTAGAACTGGCGTCGGAGCTCGCGAGAGGTCCGCGTGGTTGACCTCTTTAGGAGGGTTGCAAGGGCAACCGTATACAGAAACGTAATCGGACGCGTCACACGGAATGTGCTCGGTGGTTCCCAGAAGTTCTGTCCACTCGGTAGTGGCAATGATTTGATCGAGCACCGCTTTATTTCTCAACGCGCGTCTCAATTTAGCAAGTTGATACTTGCGTCCCGCTCGACGTGGGCGTCGCATGGGTAAGGAATAGTAATGATGGAATATTAATAATATAATGAAAATGAACTTCCACTTGTTATTAACCTTTTTGGTAGTTAACTCGCTTCACGTCTATAGTGGCGGCTCAGCGTTTCCACTGCGCACTTTAGACCAATTCTAGACGTGGCACGAGAACTTCTCTATGACTCGCTTCAAATTCCTTATTGGCGGCTCAGCGTTTCCACTGCGCACTTTAGACCAAGTCCGGATATGTCACGAGTTTAATATATTCGATGCAAGAACTGAATTGGAAGATGGTGTTGAACTAACACAAGAATAACAAGATCGAAGCACTGGTATAACAACGATATATTAAATAAGAACTGGTAAGTACACTGGTATACAATATGTAAGTAGTATTATAATAAGAGTAGTAATTGGATTAATGAATAATGGATATTGTAATATGTTATAGGAATAATGTTTGAGAATTAGGAGTTGAGTTGAGTTAGAGTTGGAATTGAAATTGGAATTAGGAGTGAAGGATCGACACACTTCACTTTCGCGGAGCTAGACTGAACACGTCTGCTCTTGAAGTCGGAAGAAGCCGGACTGGCACGTCCGTGCGAGTCGCTCGCTTGGAGCGGACCGTTCGAGTCGCTGTCTGGAGGCGGACTGCTCGAGTCGCGAGATGGAGGCGGACTGATGCAAGCGTCCGCTCTGCCTTGCCTCCTTCGGTCGGAGTGGGGATAGCTGACGCTGCAGTCTCTTTGTTCTTCAGTCGTCGGAGTGGGAGAACCGCTGACGCAGCAGCGTCTTTGCTCCCGGGGACTGCACGTGCATTTCCGCTGACGCTGCAGTCTCGTGGCTGTCCTATTGCCCTCTACGAGCGCGGGACTGCTGATGCAGCAGTCCCTGGACTTCTCGACGCTTCTAGAAGCTTCTAGATGCTTCCAGAGTGATGCAATACTTTATTGCATTATGTGTCGTGGTGATGGGTTGAAACTGAGGTAAGGTGTTGATCAAGGTGAAGTTATGGTGATGGATAGTGTGACGTCGGTCGCACCTCCGACGTTAGCTTTAAGACTACATGTAAAATTAGATACATAAGAGCGAGCGTTCCCCTTTAAAGATTCCAAAACTCCTAAAAATCCTTCATAACAATGAATCCTTAACACCACGTACATCTGATTGAAATCCATCAACATAACCTAAAATCCAAAATCTGTCAAAATCCTAAAATAGCCAAAAATGGCCCAAACTCGAAGATTAAAATATCATTGGACTCGTGAGCGAAAATCATGAAACTAACCTAAAAATTTGTAGGTTGTGTTCTCAATTCGCGTTTGTTTAGACTTTACCAAAATTTCGATTTTTGGTAATTTTCAAAAGTACTTAGAATATTTTCAAACATATGATCGGTCGACAAATGATGTCAACTAATCATATGACATATAAAATTTACATCGAAACGCCTTGCAAGAGCAAGCGCTCGAAAATATTCTAAGTCCCAATTTATTTAAATAAATAAATAGGTACGCCAATGGTTACCACTTAATTTTCGAGTCCTGCACCACTGGGAACGAAAACTGCTGACTCTAGTGCGGCGGCCATCGCGCTGTTTACGACGAAGACCGGCACAAAGAGGACACGGTCCCCTTTTGCGAAGTCAGCATTTTTCGAACGAACGTTGTTCGTCGACGAACGTTCGATTCTCCCCAGTCCTCTCCGGGGACCCGAGTGGGTCAGTCGAGTTTTCGTCAATCTTCCAAGTCCAGACTATTTAGACATAGTCTTTCCAAATCCAGATTGTTTAGACACAATCTTTCCAAATCCATACTGTTTAGACACAGTCCCTAATACCATTCAGTAATATCGTATTCTTATTCGTTTAATTCAAATATTACTTCGTTTATTCAATTAAACATTTTTATTGCGTTTCATATTTCGTACTTAGTACGTATTTCGATTTCGTTAATAATAAGCATCTTTACCTTTGTATTCTTTTACGTTTATAATATACTTTGTTTTACCAGAGTCAATCTAAATCCCAATTATTATTTCCTTGCTCCTAACTTCGTAGTTTGAAGTGACACGTTGTTAGTTAGAGATAGAGTTCTCACTGGAAAGTTCGCGAATAGTATTCCTTATTCAATTTCCTGTTACGTGTTCGCGTACGTGCGTGATAGTGATAGACTTGCTCGCATAGCAAGCTCCGCAGCATCCACGCCCGTTTTCGCTAGTTAAAATATCGTCAATCACGCGGACGATATTCGTGAGTTAGATTCACGGTATCGTACAGCGTCCACGCCCGTTTCCTCAACGAGCGCATCCGTCTACAATACCGTAGCAGCCAGCTGTCAATCATTGGAGGTCGTTCCTGTCAAATATTGACGTGACAGAGTTTGGCGCAGTCGTCAATCCTTGAAGGTCGTTTCCAGCCATTTGGATTAACGCCTGTCAAGCAGAGCGGACCGAATTCAAGGTCATCAGCGCAACCGTAGCCGTTCATCCGTTGCGAATTCATTTCTCGTGTCAATCGACAAACAAGCGAAGCGTAAAAGTAAGTGGAACATATTATCGCGTATGTTTCAGGGTCGCGTGCATCTTTCATCTGTGTAAGACTGCATGCAGGTGTCGGCATCGGGTCCTAGTCTGTTGATAAAAAGACCAACACTTTTATTAAATGTCAGTCAGTGGAAGAGTAGAGTAGCCGGGCCGCGGTATTCTCTTCTCTTGCTATTATAGCCCCGCCAGGACGTGACAAATTTGGCGCAGTCGGTAGGACACTCGTTGGTCACCGATGTTAGAGACACCGTCAACACTTTTGTAGGATACGTCATGTGTCCTACCTCTGCCAAAATTTGTTGTGACAAATTTGGCGCAGTCGGTAGGACAGTCGTTGGTCACCGATGTTAGAAGCACGGCATCAAGGAATAAAAATAGAATCAGTGTTAGCACGCGAACCCCTGCGCGTTCCATCATTGTTTGACAATTTAACGCAGTTGTGACGTCGGTCGCACCTCCGACGTTAGCTTTAAGACTACATGTAAAATTAGATACATAAGAGCGAGCGTTCCCCTTTAAAGATTCCAAAACTCCTAAAAATCCTTCATAACAATGAATCCTTAACACCACGTACATCTGATCGAAATCCATCAACATAACCTAAAATCCAAAATCTGTCAAAATCCTAAAATAGCCAAAAATGGCCCAAACTCGAAGATTGAAATATCATTGGACTCGTGAGCGAAAATCATGAAACTAACCTGAAAATTTGTAGGTTATGTTCTCAATTCGCGTTTGTTTAGACTTTACCAAAATTTCGATTTTTGGTAATTTTCAAAAGTACTTAGAATATTTTCAAACATATGATCGGTCGACAAATGATGTCAACTAATCATATGACATATAAAATTTACATCGAAACGCCTTGCAAGAGCAAGCGCTCGAAAGTATTCTAAGTCCCAATTTATTTAAATAAATAAATAGGTACGCCAATGGTTACCACTTAATTTTCGAGTCCTGCACCACTGGGAACGAAAACTGCTGACTCTAGTGCGGCGGCCATCGCGCTGTTTACGACGAAGACCGGCACAAAGAGGACACGGTCCCCTTTTGCGAAGTCAGCATTTTTCGGACGAACGTTATTCGTCGACGAACGTTCGATTTTCCCCAGTCCTCTCCGGGGACCCGAGTGGGTCAGTCGAGTTTTCGTCAATCTTCCAAGTCCAGACTATTTAGACATAGTCTTTCCAAATCCAGATTGTTTAGACACAATCTTTCCAAATCCATACTGTTTAGACACAGTCCATAATACCATTCAGTAATATCGTATTCTTATTCGTTTAATTCAAATATTACTTCGTTTATTCAATTAAACATTTTTATTGCGTTTCATATTTCGTACTTAGTACGTATTTCGATTTCGTTAATAGTAAGCATCTTTACCTTTGTATTCTTTTACGTTATTAATATACTTTGTTTTACCAGAGTCAATCTAAATCCCAATTATTATTTCCTTGCTCCTAACTTCGTAGTTTGAAGTGACACGTTGTTAGTTAGAGATAGAGTTCTCACTGGAAAGTTCGCGAATAGTATTCCTTATTCAATTTCCTGTTACGTGTTCGCGTACGTGCGTGATAGTGATAGACTTGCTCGCATAGCAAGCTCCGCAGCATCCACGTCCGTTTTCTCGAATCAAAATATCGTCAACCACGCGGACGATATTCGCGAGATAAATTCACGGGATCGCACAGCGTCCACGCCCGTTTTCGCTAGTTAAAATATCGTCAATCACGCGGACGATATTCGTGAGTTAGATTCACGGTATCGTACAGCGTCCACGCCCGTTTCCTCAACGAGCGCATCCGTCTACAATACCGTAGCAGCCAGCTGTCAATCATTGGAGGTCGTTCCTGTCAAATATTGACGTGACAGAGTTTGGCGCAGTCGTCAATCCTTGAAGGTCGTTTCCAGCCATTTGGATCAACGCCTGTCAAGCAGAGCGGACCGTATTCAAGGCCATCAGCGCAACCGTAGCTGTTCATCCGTTGCGAATTCATTTCTCGTGTCAATCGACAAACAAGCGAAGCGTAAAAGTAAGTGGAACATATTACCGCGTATGTTTCAGGGTCGCGTGCATCATTCATCTGTGTAAGACTGCATGCAGGTGTCGGCATCGGGTCCTAGTCTGTTGATAAAAAGACCAACACTTTTATTAAATGTCAGTCAGTGGAAGAGTAGAGTAGCCGGGCCGCGGTATTCTCTTCTCTTGCTTTTATAGCCCCGCCAGGACGTGACAAATTTGGCGCAGTCGGTAGGACACTCGTTGGTCACCGATGTTAGAGACACCGTCAACACTTTTGTAGGATACGTCATGTGTCCTACCTCTGCCAAAATTTGTTGTGACAAATTTGGCGCAGTCGGTAGGACAGTCGTTGGTCACCGATGTTAGAAGCACGGCATCGAGGAATAAAAATAGAATCAGTGTTAGCACGCGAACCCCTGCGCGTTCCATCATTGTTTGACAATTTAACGCAGTAGACTTAGAGTCCGTGAAAGCATAGTGTCAGTTAAAAGTGCGACGGGCAGTGAAGGAAATGCCCTTTCGCCCACGTTACATACTCAAATTATTTTTCGCGATGTTCGTACTCAGTACAAATTCATCGAGAGTTTTAGTGAACGTTAAAGTGCGACGGGCGGTTTAGAAAACGCCCCTTCGCCCACGTTATATAGTCGGATTATTTTTCGCGAATTTCATACTTAGAAATTTTCAAGCGACGCAATCATGGAAACGCGTAGCGAGGCTAGAAAGAAGGTTCCTCCTACGGAAGAGGAATTAATTGAATTCCAGAAAGATTTAGCTCGTAGAGAAGCAGCTCTCATTAATCAAACCGCCGCGTTGACTCAACTCAAATTGCAATACGAAACAGAAACGCGTGAGCAAAGAGAAACGTACGAGGATATACGCCGCGAGATAGCAGAAATCCGATCGGCCAGAGATTCTCAATCAATTCCAGCTAGCCCAGTCGTTGCGCCCCGCGAACCCATAATGCACGATTCTTCGAATTTCACCGTTAAACAAGCGGTTGAACTTGTGCCTACCTTTGACGGCACCTCCATAACCGTGCTACAATTCGTTCGCGCGTGCAAGCGAGCCTTGGAAGCTGTTCCAGCCACAGCTGAGCGTACCCTCACTAGATTAGTATGCAATAAGCTTAGAGGACAGGCATACGCCGCGATTGAAGACGTAAATATTAACACAATCTCTGAATTGTGCAACCGCCTGAAAGATGTACTAGGCCCATATAAATTCATCGATCAATATCGCGGAGAATTAGCTTCGATACACCAAGGACAGTCCGAGCACGTGTTGAATTATATTACGCGAGTAAAGGACCTTAGAACGGCGATCATAGATTCAGGCCGCGGGGTCCCCAATCTAGACGAGATTGATAAATTCACAATTGATTGTTTTATGCGTGGTCTTATCCCAGCGCTTCGAGCCGAGGTCAGGCTCTGCGCGTCACTCGAATTACAGAAAATATTCGACGAAGCAGTAACCGCGTACAAACAGTACGAGCTTGACCGTGTTCGTTATCGTGACGACGGACGCCGCGTTGCATTCTCCGACTCTCGTAATCGCACACCAGAGCGATCAAGCAACTCTTATTATGATAGGAATGCGCCTGAGCAGCGCAACAGATCTTCGGAAAGGAAAGATCAACGACCTTCCTTTTCACCTCGTGAATCCTGGCGAGACAGGAAACCCGATAACAGAGACGCGTATCGCTCTCCTCCTCCGCGACGTCACGAACCGTCGCAATCAAATCAGCGCGAAACATATAAACGCGAAGATCGCGCTTCCCAGTCCCCAGGTCGCGATCGCTTTCCTACGGAGAGTCGGAAGTATTGTAAATATTGTAAGCGCACGGGACATGACATATACGAATGTCGCCGCCGCGAATATTACAGTAGAAATGAGTCGGGAAACGAATCAAGCCTCCCGACAAACGCGACCAAAGGACGGGAGGCATCCCAAGAGAATCGCCAAAAGGCAACACAGCTGGCCGTCATCAGCGACGACCAGCAGTAGATGAAATTCGAGTAGATAGGAGAGATAACCCGGACGGTCAGCAGAATGAACGACCATCCGCGAAATTAGTCTCGGCAATAAATCTCGCGCCGGACTCCCCTATCCCTCGAATAAAAGCAAGATCGTCACTCTTCTCAAAAGAGTGTGAGTTCCTCTTGGACACCGGGTCCGAGGTCAACTTAATCCGAGCGTCTGGTATCAAATCTGACGTTCATCTAAAAACTGACAGCGTCATACACGTCCATGGCGTGACAGAAGGAGAAATTGCGACCCTCGGTTATATCAATGCGGAGCTAGCAAATTCCATTAAAGTCACGCTACACGTTCTGCCTGACAGTTTTCCAATTAATATAGATGGTATCTTAGGCTCCCCCTTCTTCAGAGAGGGAGCAGAGATATCATTTGCGAAGGAATGCGTAGAGTATAAAAACCTACGTATTCCCTTTTCGAATCCTCGGGAATATTCCATCGAAAGCCGTACCGCCGCCTGCATAGCCGTCAACGTAAAGGGCCCAAGCGAAGGGTATGTGCGAAAAGTAGATGTAAAACCCGATGTGTTCTTAGGTGATTGTTTAGTCACCAACCGTAACGGAAAGGCATACCTGCGATGCTTTAACGCATCGTCCGAAGTGGCGTCCTTCTCCCTGCCTACGTTGGAGGTGGAAGAGATCGAGGTTCCCTTTTCGAATATTCAAGCCGAAGTCAATTCGGACTTATTCAATGCTCGTGCGTGCCGCGCGCACGAGACGATCGTTAACGATCAACTCGCGTCTTCTATTAATTCCGGTAACCATTCCGACGATTCCGGTAGCCATCCCGATTCTTTAGATAATTCCGGTAACCATTCCGACGATTCCGGTAGCCATCCCGATTCTTTAAATAATTCCGGTAACCATCCCGACGATTCCGGTAGCCATCCCGATTCTTTAAATAATTCCGGTAACCATCCCGACGATTCCGGTAGCCATCCCGATTCTTTAAATAATTCCGGTAACCATCCCGACGATTCCGGTAACCATCCCGATCACTCATACTCGAAACCCCTTATGAAAGGCTTCGAATTCATACCCAAAAGGGTCCATTCCATTACCAAGTCCCGTAATGCTCGCGTTAATGAGCTTATGGAAACTATTCCTATGGATCACCTCGATCACGACGAGATAGACCACGTCAAATCTTTATTGGAGGGGAATAATGATCTCTTCCACCTTCAAGGGGATCGTCTGGGGAAAACTAACGCTGTAACACATAAAATCCCCACGACGGACGACATCCCCGTACATACCAAGCAATACCGGTATCCGCCGATTCACAAAGAGGAGATCGACAAACAAATGTGTGAACTCTTACAAAATGATATAGTCGCACCCTCTAGTTCACCGTATAACTCCCCTTTGTGGATCGTACCGAAGAAAGCGGATGCCGAAGGAAATAAGAAATGGAGAATGGTAATTGACTATCGCGCTTTAAACGAGAAGTCAATAGCAGACGCTTATCCACTGCCCAGCATAAACGAGATCTTAGATCAGCTGGGTAGTGCCAAATATTTTAGCGTATTTGATCTGGCAAGCGGGTTTCACCAAATAGGCATGGAAAAGGAGGACGCCGCAAAAACCGCCTTCTCAACTCCGTTCGGACACTACCAGTATAATAGAATGCCGTTCGGATTGCGTAATGCGCCGGCTACGTTCCAGCGACTAATGGATACGATCCTAACCGGTCTCCAGGGTAACGAACTCTTCGTTTATCTTGACGATATAGTCATATACGCGCGTTCCCTAGAAGAACACAAAGCGAAATTTGATAAATTGGCTCGCCGATTGAGAGCCGCCAATTTGAAATTACAACCGTCTAAATGCGGGTTTTTGCACAGAGAGGTAGCTTACCTAGGACACCAGATTAGCGAGGATGGCGTACGGCCATGCCCTAAAAAAATTAACGCGGTCCAAAATTATCCTCGACCGAAAAACGCAAAGAACGTCCGCGAATTTTTAGGTCTAGCGGGCTATTACCGCAGATTCATAGATAGATTCGCTCATATTTCCAAACCCCTCACCCAACTCCTTACCAAGGATACGAAATTCGTGTGGGGGTCAAAGCAGGAGGAAGCCTTCGAGACTTTACGACAGGCATTGTGTACGGAGCCTGTCCTTCAGTACCCAGATTTTGGGAAACCATTCAACGTAACGTGCGACGCCTCAGGGTACGCGATCGGCGCTGTCCTAAGCCAAGGCGACGTGGGAAAGGATCGCCCTATCGCGTACGCGTCACGTATCCTTCACGGCGCTGAACTAAACTACTCCACAATAGAAAAGGAGTGTTTAGCCATAATATTCGCCGTCCAATATTTCCGCCCGTACATTTACGGCAGGAAATTCTTACTCATCACCGATCACAGACCGCTGGTGTGGATGACATCCGTAAAGGATCCCACATCCCGGCTCCTCCGGTGGAGATTAAAATTGGCAGAGTTCGAATACCAGGTTATCTACAAACCTGGCAGAGCCAACTCTAATGCGGATGCCCTATCCCGGAATCCGGTGGCATTGCCCATCTCATGGACCGATTCAGAGGAAACGACTCCGCCTAGGACGCCATTGTCAAGCCCGGGGACTCCTCTTTTCGACGCACGCCGCAGGAAGAAAGATAGAGACGATTCAATTCTCATGCCTCCACCGAAGTCAATGCCCCCAAAAAGGAGAAGATCATCGGCAGCCTCGTCACCGGGACCATCGATGGGTACGCCATCGCATTCTGATGACCCCCGCGCAGCATCCCCGCCTCTTATTTCAATCGCCGATCAAGGATTACTACGGGATCTGGGAGTCGAAGAAACTCTTTCCTTTTCTCCTATATTTCCGCCTTCCTTGACCGGACCAGATGTCTTCGATGAGCGAGAAGAGAGTATTCCCTCAGAAGAAGAAGAAGAAGAAGAAGAAGAAGAAGAAGAAGAAGAAGAAAGCAATCCTACACCACGTAGAAGAAGAATAATTCATACAAGAGACCGATTAATAATGAGAAAGGACAACTTAGTTTGCTTCATAACGATGGACGGACGGCCCATCGATCTCGGGGCCGTAGATCTCTATAGACAAGGCAAACTGGCCAAATCCCAAGACTTACTCCTACATAGAGCTAGGGTAACAGATCACGGTAAATACAAGTTAATCCAGATACCGATTAAACAATCGCCGCTTCATGAGGTATCTGCAGACGACCTCAAAGAATGTCTTAGAACGTTGATCGACGTTGTCAACGAGCTCGCGTTGGAATCCTTTTCAATCTCTAAAACATTCCTCGACCATTTGTCGAGAGAATACGTGATCAATCTACTCACAGAAACATTCGAGGACACACCAGTCCAAATATTTCTCTGTTCGAACGAGGTCCAAATCCCCGCTGAGGATAGAAGGATGGAGATCATCACGGAGAACCATGTATCAGCGTATGCCGGCCATAAAGGCATAACCAAGACATACAAAAGGATAAGAGAAAAATACTGGTGGAACAGCCTCAAAAAGGACGTAACCAACTACGTTAACAATTGCCTGAGTTGCCAGCGTAACAAGTTAACAAGAGTAAAAACTCGCCTACCAATGAAGTTAACGGATACGCCCGGCAGGGCGTTTGATAAGGTCTCGCTAGACATCGTGGGACCATTACCCACTACCGAAGATGGCAACACGTATGTAATGACGATGCAAGACCTTCTTACAAAATACTCCGTCGCAGTGCCGCTCAAATCTACCGACTCCGTCAGTACAGCAAACGCCTTCATCGACCACCTGATATGTCGCTTTGGAACGCCTAAGGCAATATTAACGGATCAAGGGACTAACTTCACAAGCTCCCTTATGAAGGCTATCGCAAAAAGATTCAGGATTACACGCCTCCAAACCACTGCTTTCCATCCACAAAGCAACGGATCCATTGAGAGATCGCATCATGTACTGACGGAATATTTGAAGCAGTACGTCAACAAAAATAACTGGGATAAATGGATAAACTTGGCAATGTTTAGCTACAATACCAGCGTACATGAGGGAACAGACTTCACCCCACACGAGTTGGTATTCGGTTCCCTGGCCCGTGTTCCTTCCTCTGATTCCCATCTCTACGCAGTAGAGAACGAGTCCTACGCAGGTTACCTCTTTGACCTACAAAGAAAGATAAGCGAGACACAATCCCGCGCGCGCGATAATTTAGTAGCGGCAAAGCAGAAATCAAAGACTTATTATGATAGGAAGATTAACCCCGTGCAGTTCACGGTAGGCGAACAGGTATACTTGTTAAAAGAACCTCGTAAAGGAAAATTCGACGCGCAATATACTGGACCGCATGAGATAATAGAAATGCTTGATACGAACAATGTCAAATTACGAATAGGAAACCATTTCAAAATTGTCCATGCAAATAAGATTAAACGTCTTCCAGGTAGCCCGAGACAGGACACGCGTCAGCGAAATATTGTAACTGCAAACTTAATCTCTGATCCTTCTAAGAAAGACGATAGCGAGCCAAGGGTCCAACCAGAGGAGTCAGTTTACGAGACTCTTCACTCCTCATCCGATCAAGCTCCGAGTCACATTGCGGATCCCATAGCTATCCACGACAGAAAGATGTGCGGACCGATGGGAGGAAGACGGCCGACCGTGCTGAAAGCTCACCGATACATGAGACGATACAACAACACTATCTGTTACAATGGGATAGTTCGAGTGGCTTGCAACGGCAAGTTGCTGTGCCGCAACTGCAGCCAATACACCCGAATTGTTAGAGTGGAACGATGGGAGCATCAGCGGATGTATAACATCCCAAATAGATGCGAGTATTGCGGAATAAGGCTATGCACCGAAACGCCAGTATTGGAGTGCATCCCTTGCGGACAGATTCTATCGGCAAGATGGATCGCACAACGGGACGACCCTGACTGGATATCCGATAGTTCCAGTGATGACACCGATTCAGACGATGGTGACATTTAAGCGGAAGCCAGTGATAGTGCCAGTGTCGGAGAATTCCGAACCCGTCCTCCCTTGACGAAACGAACGTTAATTTGCGATTCCCTTGACCCAGCGTTGCGAGACAGGGATGACATTTCAGTGCATCCTGTCTACCGCCACCCAGAGGCAGAGATTCCACTGCGTGAAATCTCTTCTCTAAGGGGGGAGGTGTGACGTCGGTCGCACCTCCGACGTTAGCTTTAAGACTACATGTAAAATTAGATACATAAGAGCGAGCGTTCCCCTTTAAAGATTCCAAAACTCCTAAAAATCCTTCATAACAATGAATCCTTAACACCACGTACATCTGATCGAAATCCATCAACATAACCTAAAATCCAAAATCTGTCAAAATCCTAAAATAGCCAAAAATGGCCCAAACTCGAAGATTGAAATATCATTGGACTCGTGAGCGAAAATCATGAAACTAACCTGAAAATTTGTAGGTTATGTTCTCAATTCGCGTTTGTTTAGACTTTACCAAAATTTCGATTTTTGGTAATTTTCAAAAGTACTTAGAATATTTTCAAACATATGATCGGTCGACAAATGATGTCAACTAATCATATGACATATAAAATTTACATCGAAACGCCTTGCAAGAGCAAGCGCTCGAAAGTATTCTAAGTCCCAATTTATTTAAATAAATAAATAGGTACGCCAATGGTTACCACTTAATTTTCGAGTCCTGCACCACTGGGAACGAAAACTGCTGACTCTAGTGCGGCGGCCATCGCGCTGTTTACGACGAAGACCGGCACAAAGAGGACACGGTCCCCTTTTGCGAAGTCAGCATTTTTCGGACGAACGTTATTCGTCGACGAACGTTCGATTTTCCCCAGTCCTCTCCGGGGACCCGAGTGGGTCAGTCGAGTTTTCGTCAATCTTCCAAGTCCAGACTATTTAGACATAGTCTTTCCAAATCCAGATTGTTTAGACACAATCTTTCCAAATCCATACTGTTTAGACACAGTCCATAATACCATTCAGTAATATCGTATTCTTATTCGTTTAATTCAAATATTACTTCGTTTATTCAATTAAACATTTTTATTGCGTTTCATATTTCGTACTTAGTACGTATTTCGATTTCGTTAATAGTAAGCATCTTTACCTTTGTATTATTTTACGTTATTAATATACTTTGTTTTACCAGAGTCAATCTAAATCCCAATTATTATTTCCTTGCTCCTAACTTCGTAGTTTGAAGTGACACGTTGTTAGTTAGAGATAGAGTTCTCACTGGAAAGTTCGCGAATAGTATTCCTTATTCAATTTCCTGTTACGTGTTCGCGTACGTGCGTGATAGTGATAGACTTGCTCGCATAGCAAGCTCCGCAGCATCCACGTCCGTTTTCTCGAATCAAAATATCGTCAACCACGCGGACGATATTCGCGAGATAAATTCACGGGATCGCACAGCGTCCACGCCCGTTTTCGCTAGTTAAAATATCGTCAATCACGCGGACGATATTCGTGAGTTAGATTCACGGTATCGTACAGCGTCCACGCCCGTTTCCTCAACGAGCGCATCCGTCTACAATACCGTAGCAGCCAGCTGTCAATCATTGGAGGTCGTTCCTGTCAAATATTGACGTGACAGAGTTTGGCGCAGTCGTCAATCCTTGAAGGTCGTTTCCAGCCATTTGGATCAACGCCTGTCAAGCAGAGCGGACCGTATTCAAGGCCATCAGCGCAACCGTAGCTGTTCATCCGTTGCGAATTCATTTCTCGTGTCAATCGACAAACAAGCGAAGCGTAAAAGTAAGTGGAACATATTACCGCGTATGTTTCAGGGTCGCGTGCATCATTCATCTGTGTAAGACTGCATGCAGGTGTCGGCATCGGGTCCTAGTCTGTTGATAATGTGACGTCGGTCGCACCTCCGACGTTAGCTTTAAGACTACATGTAAAATTAGATACATAAGAGCGAGCGTTCCCCTTTAAAGATTCCAAAACTCCTAAAAATCCTTCATAACAATGAATCCTTAACACCACGTACATCTGATTGAAATCCATCAACATAACCTAAAATCCAAAATCTGTCAAAATCCTAAAATAGCCAAAAATGGCCCAAACTCGAGGATTGAAATATCATTGGACTCGTGAGCGAAAATCATGAAACTAACCTAAAAATTTGTAGGTTAGGTTCTCAATTCGCGTTTGTTTAGACTTTACCAAAATTTCGATTTTTGGTAATTTTCAAAAGTACTTAGAATATTTTCAAACATATGATCGGTCGACAAATGATGTCAACTAATCATATGACATATAAAATTTACATCGAAACGCCTTGCAAGAGCAAGCGCTCGAAAATATTCTAAGTCCCAATTTATTTAAATAAATAAATAGGTACGCCAATGGTTACCACTTAATTTTCGAGTCCTGCACCACTGGGAACGAAAACTGCTGACTCTAGTGCGGCGGCCATCGCGCTGTTTACGACGAAGACCGGCACAAAGAGGACACGGTCCCCTTTTGCGAAGTCAGCATTTTTCGAACGAACGTTGTTCGTCGACGAACGTTCGATTCTCCCCAGTCCTCTCCGGGGACCCGAGTGGGTCAGTCGAGTTTTCGTCAATCTTCCAAGTCCAGACTATTTAGACATAGTCTTTCCAAATCCAGATTGTTTAGACACAATCTTCCCAAATCCATACTGTTTAGACACAGTCCCTAATACCATTCAGTAATATCGTATTCTTATTCGTTTAATTCAAACATTACTTCGTTTATTCAATTAAACATTTTTATTGCGTTTCATATTTCGTACTTAGTACGTATTTCGATTTCGTTAACAATAAGCATCTTTACCTTTGTATTCTTTTACGTTATTAATATACTTTGTTTTACCAGAGTCAATCTAAATCCCAATTATTATTTCCTTGCTCCTAACTTCGTAGTTTGAAGTGACACGTTGTTAGTTAGAGATAGAGTTCTCACTGGAAAGTTCGCGAATAGTATTCCTTATTCAATTTCCTGTTTCAACGTGTTCGCGTACGTGCGTGATAGTGATAGACTTGCTCGCATAGCAAGCTCCGCAGCATCCACGTCCGTTTTCTCGAATCAAAATATCGTCAACCACGCGGACGATATTCGCGAGATAAATTCACGGGATCGCACAGCGTCCACGCCCGTTTCCTCAACGAGCGCATCCGTCTACAATACCGTAGCAGCCAGCTGTCAATCATTGGAGGTCGTTCCTGTCAAATATTGACGTGACAGAGTTTGGCGCAGTCGTCAATCCTTGAAGGTCGTTTCCAGCCATTTGGATCAACGCCTGTCGAGCAGAGCGGACCGAATTCAAGGTCATCAGCGCAACCGTAGCCGTTCATCCGTTGCGAATTCATTTCTCGTGTCAATCGACAAACAAGCGAAGCGTAAAAGTAAGTGGAACATATTATCGCATATGTTTCAGGGTCGCGTGCATCTTTCATTTGTGTAAGACTGCATGCAGGTGTCGGCATCGGGTCCTAGTCTGTTGATAAAAAGACCAACACTTTTATTAAATGTCAGTCAGTGGAAGAGCAGAGTAGCCGGGCCGCGGTATTCTCTTCTCTTGCTCTTATAGCCCCGCCAGGACGTGACAAATTTGGCGCAGTCGGTAGGACAGTCGTTGGTCACCGATGTTAGAAGCACGGCATCGAGGAATAAAAATAGAATCAGTGTTAGCACGCGAACCCCTGCGCGTTCCATCATTGTTTGACAATTTAACGCAGTAGACTTAGAGTCCGTGAAAGCATAGTGTCAGTTAAAAGTGCGACGGGCAGTGAAGGAAATGCCCTTTCGCCCACGTTACATACTCAAATTATTTTTCGCGATGTTCGTACTCAGTACAAATTCATCGAGAGTTTTAGTGAACGTTAAAGTGCGACGGGCGGTTTAGAAAACGCCCCTTCGCCCACGTTATATAGTCGGATTATTTTTCGCGAATTTCATACTTAGAAATTTTCAAGCGACGCAATCATGGAAACGCGTAGCGAGGCTAGAAAGAAGGTTCCTCCTACGGAAGAGGAATTAATTGAATTCCAGAAAGATTTAGCTCGTAGAGAAGCAGCTCTCATTAATCAAACCGCCGCGTTGACTCAACTCAAATTGCAATACGAAACAGAAACGCGCGATCAGAGAGAAACGTACGAGGATATACGCCGCGAGATAGCAGAAATCCGATCGGCCAGAGATTCTCAATCAATTCCAGCTAGCCCAGTCGTTGCGCCCCGCGAACCCATAATGCACGATTCTTCGAATTTCACCGTTAAACAAGCGGTTGAACTTGTGCCTACCTTTGACGGCACCTCCATAACCGTGCTACAATTCGTTCGCGCGTGCAAGCGAGCCTTGGAAGCTGTTCCAGCCACAGCTGAGCGTACCCTCACTAGATTAGTATGCAATAAGCTTAGAGGACAGGCATACGCCGCGATTGAAGACGTAAATATTAACACAATCTCTGAATTGTGCAACCGCCTGAAAGATGTACTAGGCCCATATAAATTCATCGATCAGTATCGCGGAGAATTAGCTTCGATACACCAGGGACAGTCCGAGCACGTGTTGAATTATATTACGCGAGTAAAGGACCTTAGAACGGCGATCATAGATTCAGGCCGCGGGGTCCCCAATCTAGACGAGATTGATAAATTCACAATTGATTGTTTCATGCGTGGTCTTATCCCAGCGCTTCGAGCCGAGGTCAGGCTCTGCGCGTCACTCGAATTACAGAAAATATTCGACGAAGCAGTAACCGCGTACAAACAGTACGAGCTTGACCGTGTTCGTTATCGCGACGACGGACGCCGCGTTGCATTCTCCGACTCTCGTAATCGCACACCAGAGCGATCAAGCAACTCTTATTATGATAGGAATGCGCCTGAGCAGCGCAACAGATCTTCGGAAAGGAAAGATCAACGACCTTCCTTTTCACCTCGTGAATCCTGGCGAGACAGGAAACCCGATAACAGAGACGCGTATCGCTCTCCTCCTCCACGACGTCACGAACCGTCGCAATCAAATCAGCGCGAAACATATAAACGCGAAGATCGCGCTTCCCAGTCCCCAGGTCGCGATCGCTTTCCTACGGAGAGTCGGAAGTATTGTAAATATTGTAAGCGCACGGGACATGACATATACGAATGTCGCCGCCGCGAATATTACAGTAGAAATGAGTCGGGAAACGAATCAAGCCTCCCGACAAACGCGACCAAAGGACGGGAGGCATCCCAAGAGAATCGCCAAAAGGCAACACAGCTGGCCGTCATCAGCGACGACCAGCAGTAGATGAAATTCGAGTAGATAGGAGAGATAACCCGGACGGTCAGCAGAATGAACGACCATCCGCGAAATTAGTCTCGGCAATAAATCTCGCGCCGGACTCCCCTATCCCTCGAATAAAAGCAAAATCGTCACTCTTCTCAAAAGAGTGTGAGTTCCTCTTGGACACCGGGTCCGAGGTCAACTTAATCCGAGCGTCTGGTATCAAATCTGACGTTCATCTAAAAACTGACAGCGTCATACACGTCCATGGCGTGACAGAAGGAGAAATTGCGACCCTCGGTTATATCAATGCGGAGCTAGCAGATTCCATTAAAGTCACGCTACACGTTCTGCCTGACAGTTTTCCAATTAATATAGATGGTATCTTAGGCTCCCCCTTCTTCAGAGAGGGAGCAGAGATATCATTTGCGAAGGAATGCGTAGAGTATAAAAACCTACGTATTCCCTTTTCGAATCCTCGGGAATATTCCGTCGAAAGCCGTACCGCCGCCTGCATAGCCGTCAACGTAAAGGGCCCAAGCGAAGGGTATGTGCGAAAAGTAGATGTAAAACCCGATGTGTTCTTAGGTGATTGTTTAGTCACCAACCGTAACGGAAAGGCATACCTGCGATGCTTTAACGCATCGTCCGAAGTGGCGTCCTTCTCCCTGCCTACGTTGGAGGTGGAAGAGATCGAGGTTCCCTTTTCGAATATTCAAGCCGAAGTCAATTCGGACTTATTCAATGCTCGTGCGTGCCGCGCGCACGAGACGATCGTTAACGATCAACTCGCGTCTTCTATTAATT
Organism: Lasioglossum baleicum; assembly: GCF_051020765.1. Taxonomy (NCBI): domain Eukaryota; kingdom Metazoa; phylum Arthropoda; class Insecta; order Hymenoptera; family Halictidae; genus Lasioglossum; species Lasioglossum baleicum. The sequence goes on along the minus strand of NW_027469194.1, from coordinate 123,418 downwards.
CCGGTAACCATCCCGACGATTCCGGTAGCCATCCCGATTCTTTAAATAATTCCGGTAACCATTCCGACGATTCCGGTAGCCATCCCGATTCTTCAAATAATTCCGGTAACCATCCCGACGATTCCGGTAGCCATCCCGATACTTTAAATAATTCCGGTAACCATCCCGACGATTCCGGTAGCCATCCCGATTCTTTAAACAATTCCGGTAACCATCCCGATCACTCATACTCGAAACCCTTTATGAAAGGCTTCGAATTCATACCCAAAAGGGTCCATTCCATTACCAAGTCCCGTAATGCTCGCGTTAATGAGCTTATGGAAACTATTCCCATGGATCACCTCGATCACGACGAGATAGACCATGTCAAATCTTTATTGGAGGAGAATAATGATCTCTTCCACCTTCAAGGGGATCGTCTGGGGAAAACTAACGCTGTAACACATAAAATCCCCACGACGGACGACATCCCCGTACATACCAAGCAATACCGGTATCCGCCGATTCACAAAGAGGAGATCGACAAACAAATGTGTGAACTCTTACAAAATGATATAGTCGCACCCTCTAGTTCACCATATAACTCCCCTTTGTGGATCGTACCGAAGAAAGCGGATGCCGAAGGAAATAAGAAATGGAGAATGGTAATTGACTATCGCGCTTTAAACGAGAAGTCAATAGCAGACGCTTATCCACTGCCCAGCATAAACGAGATCTTAGATCAGCTGGGTAGTGCCAAATATTTTAGCGTATTTGATCTGGCAAGCGGGTTTCACCAAATAGGCATGGAAAAGGAGGACGCCGCAAAAACCGCCTTCTCAACTCCGTTCGGACACTACCAGTATAATAGAATGCCGTTCGGATTGCGTAATGCGCCGGCTACGTTCCAGCGACTAATGGATACGATCCTAACCGGTCTCCAGGGTAACGAACTCTTCGTTTATCTTGACGATATAGTCATATACGCGCGTTCCCTAGAAGAACACAAAGCGAAATTTGATAAATTGGCTCGCCGATTGAGAGCCGCCAATTTGAAATTACAACCGTCTAAATGCGGGTTTTTGCACAGAGAGGTAGCTTACCTAGGACACCAGATTAGCGAGGATGGCGTACGGCCATGCCCTAAAAAAATTAACGCGGTCCAAAATTATCCTCGACCGAAAAACGCAAAGAACGTCCGCGAATTTTTAGGTCTAGCGGGCTATTACCGCAGATTCATAGATAGATTCGCTCATATTTCCAAACCCCTCACCCAACTCCTTACCAAGGACACGAAATTCGTGTGGGGGTCAAAGCAGGAGGAAGCCTTCGAGACTTTACGACAGGCATTGTGTACGGAGCCTGTCCTCCAGTACCCAGATTTTGGGAAACCATTCAACGTAACGTGCGACGCCTCAGGGTACGCGATCGGCGCTGTCCTAAGCCAAGGCGACGTGGGAAAGGATCGCCCTATCGCGTACGCGTCACGTATCCTTCACGGCGCTGAACTAAACTACTCCACAATAGAAAAGGAGTGTTTAGCCATAATATTCGCCGTCCAATATTTCCGCCCGTACATTTACGGCAGGAAATTCTTACTCATCACCGATCACAGACCGCTGGTGTGGATGACATCCGTAAAGGATCCCACATCCCGGCTCCTCCGGTGGAGATTAAAATTGGCAGAGTTCGAATACCAGGTTATCTACAAACCTGGCAGAGCCAACTCTAATGCGGATGCCCTATCCCGGAATCCGGTGGCATTGCCCATCTCATGGACCGATTCAGAGGAAACGACTCCGCCTAGGACGCCATTGTCAAGCCCGGGGACTCCTCTTTTCGACGCACGCCGCAGGAAGAAAGATAGAGACGATTCAATTCTCATGCCTCCACCGAAGTCAATGCCCCCAAAAAGGAGAAGATCATCGGCAGCCTCGTCACCGGGACCATCGATGGGTACGCCATCGCATTCTGATGACCCCCGCGCAGCATCCCCGCCTCTTATTTCAATCGCCGATCAAGGATTACTACGGGATCTGGGAGTCGAAGAAACTCTTTCCTTTTCTCCTATATTTCCGCCTTCCTTGACCGGACCAGATGTCTTCGATGAGCGAGAAGAGAGTATTCCCTCAGAAGAAGAAGAAGAAGAAGAAGAAGAAGAAGAAGAAGAAGAAGAAGAAAGCAATCCTACACCACGTAGAAGAAGAATAATTCATACAAGAGACCGATTAATAATGAGAAAGGACAACTTAGTTTGCTTCATAACGATGGACGGACGGCCCATCGATCTCGGGGCCGTAGATCTCTATAGACAAGGCAAACTGGCCAAATCCCAAGACTTACTCCTACATAGAGCTAGGGTAACAGATCACGGTAAATACAAGTTAATCCAGATACCGATTAAACAATCGCCGCTTCATGAGGTATCTGCAGACGACCTCAAAGAATGTCTTAGAACGTTGATCGACGTTGTCAACGAGCTCGCGTTGGAATCCTTTTCAATCTCTAAAACATTCCTCGACCATTTGTCAAGAGAATACGTGATCAATCTACTCACAGAAACATTCGAGGACACACCAGTCCAAATATTTCTCTGTTCGAACGAGGTCCAAATCCCCGCTGAGGATAGAAGGATGGAGATCATCACGGAGAACCATGTATCAGCGTATGCCGGCCATAAAGGCATAACCAAGACATACAAAAGGATAAGAGAAAAATACTGGTGGAACAGCCTCAAAAAGGACGTAACCAACTACGTTAACAATTGCCTGAGTTGCCAGCGTAACAAGTTAACAAGAGTAAAAACTCGCCTACCAATGAAGTTAACGGATACGCCCGGCAGGGCGTTTGATAAGGTCTCGCTAGACATCGTGGGACCATTACCCACTACCGAAGATGGCAACACGTATGTAATGACGATGCAAGACCTTCTTACAAAGTACTCCGTCGCAGTGCCGCTCAAATCTACCGACTCCGTCAGTACAGCAAACGCCTTCATCGACCACCTGATATGTCGCTTTGGAACGCCTAAGGCAATATTAACGGATCAAGGGACTAACTTCACAAGCTCCCTTATGAAGGCTATCGCAAAAAGATTCAGGATTACACGCCTCCAAACCACTGCTTTCCACCCACAAAGCAACGGATCCATTGAGAGATCGCATCATGTACTGACGGAATATTTGAAGCAGTACGTCAACAAAAATAACTGGGATAAATGGATAAACTTGGCAATGTTTAGCTACAATACCAGCGTACACGAGGGAACAGACTTCACCCCACACGAGTTGGTATTCGGTTCCCTGGCCCGTGTTCCTTCCTCTGATTCCCATCTCTACGCAGTAGAGAACGAGTCCTACGCAGGTTACCTCTTTGACCTACAAAGAAAGATAAGCGAGACACAATCCCGCGCGCGCGATAATTTAGTAGCGGCAAAGCAGAAATCAAAGACTTATTATGATAGGAAGATTAACCCCGTGCAGTTCACGGTAGGCGAACAGGTATACTTGTTAAAAGAACCTCGTAAAGGAAAATTCGACGCGCAATATACTGGACCGCATGAGATAATAGAAATGCTTGATACGAACAATGTCAAATTACGAATAGGAAACCATTTCAAAATTGTCCATGCAAATAAGATTAAACGTCTTCCAGGTAGCCCGAGACAGGACACGCGTCAGCGAAATATTGTAACTGCAAACTTAATCTCTGATCCTTCTAAGAAAGACGATAGCGAGCCAAGGGTCCAACCAGAGGAGTCAGCTTACGAGACTCTTCACTCCTCATCCGATCAAGCTCCGAGTCACATTGCGGATCCCATAGCTATCCACGACAGAAAGATGTGCGGACCGATGGGAGGAAGACGGCCGACCGTGCTGAAAGCTCACCGATACATGAGACGATACAACAACACTATCTGTTACAATGGGATAGTTCGAGTGGCTTGCAACGGCAAGTTGCTGTGCCGCAACTGCAGCCAATACACCCGAATTGTTAGAGTGGAACGATGGGAGCATCAGCGGATGTATAACATCCCAAATAGATGCGAGTATTGTGGAATAAGGCTATGCACCGAAACACCAGTATTGGAGTGCATCCCTTGCGGACAGATTCTATCGGCAAGATGGATCGCACAACGGGACGACCCTGACTGGATATCCGATAGTTCCAGCGATGACACCGATTCAGACAATGGTGACATTTAAGCAGAAGCTAGTGATAGTGCCAGTGTCGGAGAATTCCGAACCCGTCCTCCCTTGACGAAACGAACGTTAATTTGCGATTCCCTTGACCCAGCGTTGCGAGACAGGGATGACATTTCAGTGCATCCTGTCTACCGCCACCCAGAGGCAGAGATTCCACTGCGTGAAATCTCTTCTCTAAGGGGGGAGGTGTGACGTCGGTCGCACCTCCGACGTTAGCTTTAAGACTACATGTAAAATTAGATACATAAGAGCGAGCGTTCCCCTTTAAAGATTCCAAAACTCCTAAAAATCCTTCATAACAATGAATCCTTAACACCACGTACATCTGATTGAAATCCATCAACATAACCTAAAATCCAAAATCTGTCAAAATCCTAAAATAGCCAAAAATGGCCCAAACTCGAGGATTGAAATATCATTGGACTCGTGAGCGAAAATCATGAAACTAACCTAAAAATTTGTAGGTTAGGTTCTCAATTCGCGTTTGTTTAGACTTTACCAAAATTTCGATTTTTGGTAATTTTCAAAAGTACTTAGAATATTTTCAAACATATGATCGGTCGACAAATGATGTCAACTAATCATATGACATATAAAATTTACATCGAAACGCCTTGCAAGAGCAAGCGCTCGAAAATATTCTAAGTCCCAATTTATTTAAATAAATAAATAGGTACGCCAATGGTTACCACTTAATTTTCGAGTCCTGCACCACTGGGAACGAAAACTGCTGACTCTAGTGCGGCGGCCATCGCGCTGTTTACGACGAAGACCGGCACAAAGAGGACACGGTCCCCTTTTGCGAAGTCAGCATTTTTCGAACGAACGTTGTTCGTCGACGAACGTTCGATTCTCCCCAGTCCTCTCCGGGGACCCGAGTGGGTCAGTCGAGTTTTCGTCAATCTTCCAAGTCCAGACTATTTAGACATAGTCTTTCCAAATCCAGATTGTTTAGACACAATCTTCCCAAATCCATACTGTTTAGACACAGTCCCTAATACCATTCAGTAATATCGTATTCTTATTCGTTTAATTCAAACATTACTTCGTTTATTCAATTAAACATTTTTATTGCGTTTCATATTTCGTACTTAGTACGTATTTCGATTTCGTTAACAATAAGCATCTTTACCTTTGTATTCTTTTACGTTATTAATATACTTTGTTTTACCAGAGTCAATCTAAATCCCAATTATTATTTCCTTGCTCCTAACTTCGTAGTTTGAAGTGACACGTTGTTAGTTAGAGATAGAGTTCTCACTGGAAAGTTCGCGAATAGTATTCCTTATTCAATTTCCTGTTTCAACGTGTTCGCGTACGTGCGTGATAGTGATAGACTTGCTCGCATAGCAAGCTCCGCAGCATCCACGTCCGTTTTCTCGAATCAAAATATCGTCAACCACGCGGACGATATTCGCGAGATAAATTCACGGGATCGCACAGCGTCCACGCCCGTTTCCTCAACGAGCGCATCCGTCTACAATACCGTAGCAGCCAGCTGTCAATCATTGGAGGTCGTTCCTGTCAAATATTGACGTGACAGAGTTTGGCGCAGTCGTCAATCCTTGAAGGTCGTTTCCAGCCATTTGGATCAACGCCTGTCGAGCAGAGCGGACCGAATTCAAGGTCATCAGCGCAACCGTAGCCGTTCATCCGTTGCGAATTCATTTCTCGTGTCAATCGACAAACAAGCGAAGCGTAAAAGTAAGTGGAACATATTATCGCATATGTTTCAGGGTCGCGTGCATCTTTCATTTGTGTAAGACTGCATGCAGGTGTCGGCATCGGGTCCTAGTCTGTTGATAAAAAGACCAACACTTTTATTAAATGTCAGTCAGTGGAAGAGCAGAGTAGCCGGGCCGCGGTATTCTCTTCTCTTGCTCTTATAGCCCCGCCAGGACGTGACAATAAAAAGACCAACACTTTTATTAAATGTCAGTCAGTGGAAGAGTAGAGTAGCCGGGCCGCGGTATTCTCTTCTCTTGCTTTTATAGCCCCGCCAGGACGTGACACAGTAGACTTAGAGTCCGTGAAAGCATAGTGTCAGTTAAAAGTGCGACGGGCAGTGAAGGAAATGCCCTTTCGCCCACGTTACATACTCAAATTATTTTTCGCGATGTTCGTACTCAGTACAAATTCATCGAGAGTTTTAGTGAACGTTAAAGTGCGACGGGCGGTTTAGAAAACGCCCCTTCGCCCACGTTATATAGTCGGATTATTTTTCGCGAATTTCATACTTAGAAATTTTCAAGCGACGCAATCATGGAAACGCGTAGCGAGGCTAGAAAGAAGGTTCCTCCTACGGAAGAGGAATTAATTGAATTCCAGAAAGATTTAGCTCGTAGAGAAGCAGCTCTCATTAATCAAACCGCCGCGTTGACTCAACTCAAATTGCAATACGAAACAGAAACGCGCGATCAGAGAGAAACGTACGAGGATATACGCCGCGAGATAGCAGAAATCCGATCGGCCAGAGATTCTCAATCAATTCCAGCTAGCCCAGTCGTTGCGCCCCGCGAACCCATGATGCACGATTCTTCGAATTTCACCGTTAAACAAGCGGTTGAACTTGTGCCTACCTTTGACGGCACCTCCATAACCGTGCTACAATTCGTTCGCGCGTGCAAGCGAGCCTTGGAAGCTGTTCCAGCCACAGCTGAGCGTACCCTCACTAGATTAGTATGCAATAAGCTTAGAGGACAGGCATACGCCGCGATTGAAGACGTAAATATTAACACAATCTCTGAATTGTGCAACCGCCTGAAAGATGTACTAGGCCCATATAAATTCATCGATCAGTATCGCGGAGAATTAGCTTCGATACACCAGGGACAGTCCGAGCACGTGTTGAATTATATTACGCGAGTAAAGGACCTTAGAACGGCGATCATGGATTCAGGCCGCGGGGTCCCCAATCTAGACGAGATTGACAAATTCACAGTTGATTGTTTCATGCGTGGTCTTATCCCAGCGCTTCGAGCCGAGGTCAGGCTCTGCGCGTCACTCGAATTACAGAAAATTGTGACGTCGGTCGCACCTCCGACGTTAGCTTTAAGACTACATGTAAAATTAGATACATAAGAGCGAGCGTTCCCCTTTAAAGATTCCAAAACTCCTAAAAATCCTTCATAACAATGAATCCTTAACACCACGTACATCTGATCGAAATCCATCAACATAACCTAAAATCCAAAATCTGTCAAATTCCTAAAATAGCCAAAAATGGCCCAAACTCGAAGATTGAAATATCATTGGACTCGTGAGCGAAAATCATGAAACTAACCTAAAAATTTGTAGGTTAGGTTCTCAATTCGCGTTTGTTTAGACTTTACCAAAATTTCGATTTTTGGTAATTTTCAAAAGTACTTAGAATATTTTCAAACATATGATCGGTCGACAAATGATGTCAACTAATCATATGACATATAAAATTTACATCGAAACGCCTTGCAAGAGCAAGCGCTCGAAAATATTCTAAGTCCCAATTTATTTAAATAAATAAATAGGTACGCCAATGGTTACCACTTAATTTTCGAGTCCTGCACCACTGGGAACGAAAACTGCTGACTCTAGTGCGGCGGCCATCGCGCTGTTTACGACGAAGACCGGCACAAAGAGGACACGGTCCCCTTTTGCGAAGTCAGCATTTTTCGGACGAACGTTATTCGTCGACGAACGTTCGATTTTCCCCAGTCCTCTCCGGGGACCCGAGTGGGTCAGTCGAGTTTTCGTCAATCTTCCAAGTCCAGACTATTTAGACATAGTCTTTCCAAATCCAGATTGTTTAGACACAATCTTCCCAAATCCATACTGTTTAGACACAGTCCCTAATACCATTCAGTAATATCGTATTCTTATTCGTTTAATTCAAACATTACTTCGTTTATTCAATTAAACATTTTTATTGCGTTTCATATTTCGTACTTAGTACGTATTTCGATTTCGTTAATAATAAGCATCTTTACCTTTGTATTCTTTTACGTTTATAATATACTTTGTTTTACCAGAGTCAATCTAAATCCCAATTATTATTTCCTTGCTCCTAACTTCGTAGTTTGAAGTGACACGTTGTTAGTTAGAGATAGAGTTCTCACTGGAAAGTTCGCGAATAGTATTCCTTATTCAATTTCCTGTTACGTGTTCGCGTACGTGCGTGATAGTGATAGACTTGCTCGCATAGCAAGCTCCGCAGCATCCACGTCCGTTTTCTCGAATCAAAATATCGTCAACCACGCGGACGATATTCGCGAGATAAATTCACGGGATCGCACAGCGTCCACGCCCGTTTTCGCTAGTTAAAATATCGTCAATCACGCGGACGATATTCGTGAGTTAGATTCACGGTATCGTACAGCGTCCACGCCCGTTTCCTCAACGAGCGCATCCGTCTACAATACCGTAGCAGCCAGCTGTCAATCATTGGAGGTCGTTCCTGCCAAATATTGACGTGACAGAGTTTGGCGCAGTCGTCAATCCTTGAAGGTCGTTTCCAGCCATTTGGATCAACGCCTGTCAAGCAGAGCGGACCGTATTCAAGGCCATCAGCGCAACCGTAGCTGTTCATCCGTTGCGAATTCATGTCTCGTGTCAATCGACAAGCAAGCGAAGCGTAAAAGTAAGTGGAACATATTACCGCGTATGTTTCAGGGTCGCGTGCATCATTCATCTGTGTAAGACTGCATGCAGGTGTCGGCATCGGGTCCTAGTCTGTTGATAAAAAGACCAACACTTTCATTAAATGTCAGTCAGTGGAAGAGTAGAGTAGCCGGGCCGCGGTATTCTCTTCTCTTGCTCTTATAGCCCCGCCAGGACGTGACATTTTTGGCGCAGTCGGTAGGACACTCGTTGGTCACCGATGTTAGAGACACCGTCAACACTTTTGTAGGATACGTCATGTGTCCTACCTCTGCCAAAATTTGTTGTGACAAATTTGGCGCAGTCGGTAGGACAGTCGTTGGTCACCGATGTTAGAAGCACGGCATCGAGGAATAAAAATAGAATCAGTGTTAGCACGCGAACCCCTGCGCGTTCCATCATTGTTTGACAATTTAACGCAGTAGACTTAGAGTCCGTGAAAGCATAGTGTCAGTTAAAAGTGCGACGGGCAGTGAAGGAAATGCCCTTTCGCCCACGTTACATACTCAAATTATTTTTCGCGATGTTCGTACTCAGTACAAATTCATCGAGAGTTTTAGTGAACGTTAAAGTGCGACGGGCGGTTTAGAAAACGCCCCTTCGCCCACGTTATATAGTCGGATTATTTTTCGCGAATTTCATACTTAGAAATTTTCAAGCGACGCAATCATGGAAACGCGTAGCGAGGCTAGAAAGAAGGTTCCTCCTACGGAAGAGGAATTAATTGAATTCCAGAAAGATTTAGCTCGTAGAGAAGCAGCTCTCATTAATCAAACCGCCGCGTTGACTCAACTCAAATTGCAATACGAAACAGAAACGCGTGAGCAAAGAGAAACGTACGAGGATATACGCCGCGAGATAGCAGAAATCCGATCGGCCAGAGATTCTCAATCAATTCCAGCTAGCCCAGTCGTTGCGCCCCGCGAACCCATAATGCACGATTCTTCGAATTTCACCGTTAAACAAGCGGTTGAACTTGTGCCTACCTTTGACGGCACCTCCATAACCGTGCTACAATTCGTTCGCGCGTGCAAGCGAGCCTTGGAAGCTGTTCCAGCCACAGCTGAGCGTACCCTCACTAGATTAGTATGCAATAAGCTTAGAGGACAGGCATACGCCGCGATTGAAGACGTAAATATTAACACAATCTCTGAATTGTGCAACCGCCTGAAAGATGTACTAGGCCCATATAAATTCATCGATCAGTATCGCGGAGAATTAGCTTCGATACACCAGGGACAGTCCGAGCACGTGTTGAATTATATTACGCGAGTAAAGGACCTTAGAACGGCGATCATAGATTCAGGCCGCGGGGTCCCCAATCTAGACGAGATTGACAAATTCACAATTGATTGTTTCATGCGTGGTCTTATCCCAGCGCTTCGAGCCGAGGTCAGGCTCTGTACGTCACTCGAATTACAGAAAATATTCGACGAAGCAGTAACCGCGTACAAACAGTACGAGCTTGACCGTGTTCGTTATCGTGACGACGGACGCCGCGTTGCATTCTCCGACTCTCGTAATCGCACACCAGAGCGATCAAGCAACTCTCCTTATGATAGGAATGCGCCAGAGCAGCGCAACAGATCTTCGGAAAGGAAAGATCAACGACCTTCCTTTTCACCTCGTGAATCCTGGCGAGACAGGAAACCCGATAACAGAGACGCGTATCGCTCTCCTCCTCCGCGACGTCACGAACCGTCGCAATCAAATCAGCGCGAAACGTATAAACGCGAAGATCGCGCTTCCCAGTCCCCAGGTCGCGATCGCTTTCCTACGGAGAATCGGAAGTATTGTAAATATTGTAAGCGCACGGGACATGACATACACGAATGTCGCCGCCGCGAATATTACAGTAGAAATGAGTCGGGAAACGAATCAAGCCTCCCGACAAACGCGACCAAAGGACGGGAGGCATCCCAAGAGAATCGCCAAAAGGCAACACAGCTGGCCGTCATCAGCGACGACCAGCAGTAGATGAAATTCGAGTAGATAGGAGAGATAACCCGGACGGTCAGCAGAATGAACGACCATCCGCGAAATTAGTCTCGGCAATAAATCTCGCGCCGGACTCCCCTATCCCTCGAATAAAAGCAAAATCGTCACTCTTCTCAAAAGAGTGTGAGTTCCTCTTGGACACCGGGTCCGAGGTCAACTTAATCCGAGCGTCTGGTATCAAATCTGACGTTCATCTAAAAACTGACAGCGTCATACACGTCCATGGCGTGACAGAAGGAGAAATTGCGACCCTCGGTTATATCAATGCGGAGCTAGCAGATTCCATTAAAGTCACGCTACACGTTCTGCCTGACAGTTTCCCAATTAATATAGATGGTATCTTAGGCTCCCCCTTCTTCAGAGAGGGAGCAGAGATATCATTTGCAAAGGAATGCGTAGAGTATAAAAACCTACGTATTCCCTTTTCGAATCCTCGGGAATATTCCATCGAAAGCCGTACCGCCGCCTGCATAGCCGTCAACGTAAAGGGCCCAAGCGAAGGGTATGTGCGAAAAGTAGATGTAAAACCCGATGTGTTCTTAGGTGATTGTTTAGTCACCAACCGTAACGGAAAGGCATACCTGCGATGCTTTAACGCATCGTCCGAAGTGGCGTCCTTCTCCCTGCCTACGTTGGAGGTGGAAGAGATCGAGGTTCCCTTTTCGAATATTCAAGCCGAAGTCAATTCGGACTTATTCAATGCTCGTGCGTGCCGCGCGCACGAGACGATCGTTAACGATCAACTCGCGTCTTCTATTAATTCCGGTAACCATTCCGACGATTCCGGTAGCCATCCCGATTCTTTAAATAATTCCGGTAACCATCCCGACGATTCCGGTAGCCATCCCGATTCTTTAAATAATTCCGGTAACCATCCCGACGATTCCGGTAGCCATCCCGATTTCCTAAGCAATTCCGGTAACCATCCCGATCACTCATACTCGAAACCCCTTATGAAAGGCTTCGAATTCATACCCAAAAGGGTCCATTCCATTACCAAGTCCCGTAATGCTCGCGTTAATGAGCTTATGGAAACTATTCCCATGGATCACCTCGATCACGACGAGATAGACCATGTCAAATCTTTATTGGAGGAGAATAATGATCTCTTCCACCTTCAAGGGGATCGTCTGGGGAAAACTAACGCTGTAACACATAAAATCCCCACGACGGACGACATCCCCGTACATACCAAGCAATACCGGTATCCGCCGATTCACAAAGAGGAGATCGACAAACAAATGTGTGAACTCTTACAAAATGATATAGTCGCACCCTCTAGTTCACCGTATAACTCCCCTTTGTGGATCGTACCGAAGAAAGCGGATGCCGAAGGAAATAAGAAATGGAGAATGGTAATTGACTATCGCGCTTTAAACGAGAAGTCAATAGCAGACGCTTATCCACTGCCCAGCATAAACGAGATCTTAGATCAGCTGGGTAGTGCCAAATATTTTAGCGTATTTGATCTGGCAAGCGGGTTTCACCAAATAGGCATGGAAAAGGAGGACGCCGCAAAAACCGCCTTCTCAACTCCGTTCGGACACTACCAGTATAATAGAATGCCGTTCGGATTGCGTAATGCGCCGGCTACGTTCCAGCGACTAATGGATACGATCCTAACCGGTCTCCAGGGTAACGAACTCTTCGTTTATCTTGACGATATAGTCATATACGCGCGTTCCCTAGAAGAACACAAAGCGAAATTTGATAAATTGGCTCGCCGATTGAGAGCCGCCAATTTGAAATTACAACCGTCTAAATGCGGGTTTTTGCACAGAGAGGTAGCTTACCTAGGACACCAGATTAGCGAGGATGGCGTACGGCCATGCCCTAAAAAAATTAACGCGGTCCAAAATTATCCTCGACCGAAAAACGCAAAGAACGTCCGCGAATTTTTAGGTCTAGCGGGCTATTACCGCAGATTCATAGATAGATTCGCTCATATTTCCAAACCCCTCACCCAACTCCTTACCAAGGATACGAAATTCGTGTGGGGGTCAAAGCAGGAGGAAGCCTTCGAGACTTTACGACAGGCATTGTGTACGGAGCCTGTCCTTCAGTACCCAGATTTTGGGAAACCATTCAACGTAACGTGCGACGCCTCAGGGTACGCGATCGGCGCTGTCCTAAGCCAAGGCGACGTGGGAAAGGATCGCCCTATCGCGTACGCGTCACGTATCCTTCACGGCGCTGAACTAAACTACTCCACAATAGAAAAGGAGTGTTTAGCCATAATATTCGCCGTCCAATATTTCCGCCCGTACATTTACGGCAGGAAATTCTTACTCATCACCGATCACAGACCGCTGGTGTGGATGACATCCGTAAAGGATCCCACATCCCGGCTCCTCCGGTGGAGATTAAAATTGGCAGAGTTCGAATACCAGGTTATCTACAAACCTGGCAGAGCCAACTCTAATGCGGATGCCCTATCCCGGAATCCGGTGGCATTGCCCATCTCATGGACCGATTCAGAGGAAACGACTCCGCCTAGGACGCCATTGTCAAGCCCGGGGACTCCTCTTTTCGACGCACGCCGCAGGAAGAAAGATAGAGACGATTCAATTCTCATGCCTCCACCGAAGTCAATGCCCCCAAAAAGGAGAAGATCATCGGCAGCCTCGTCACCGGGACCATCGATGGGTACGCCATCGCATTCTGATGACCCCCGCGCAGCATCCCCGCCTCTTATTTCAATCGCCGATCAAGGATTACTACGGGATCTGGGAGTCGAAGAAACTCTTTCCTTTTCTCCTATATTTCCGCCTTCCTTGACCGGACCAGATGTCTTCGATGAGCGAGAAGAGAGTATTCCCTCAGAAGAAGAAGAAGAAGAAGAAGAAGAAGAAGAAAGCAATCCTACACCACGTAGAAGAAGAATAATTCATACAAGAGACCGATTAATAATGAGAAAGGACAACTTAGTTTGCTTCATAACGATGGACGGACGGCCCATCGATCTCGGGGCCGTAGATCTCTATAGACAAGGCAAACTGGCCAAATCCCAAGACTTACTCCTACATAGAGCTAGGGTAACAGATCACGGTAAATACAAGTTAATCCAGATACCGATTAAACAATCGCCGCTTCATGAGGTATCTGCAGACGACCTCAAAGAATGTCTTAGAACGTTGATCGACGTTGTCAACGAGCTCGCGTTGGAATCCTTTTCAATCTCTAAAACATTCCTCGACCATTTGTCGAGAGAATACGTGATCAATCTACTCACAGAAACATTCGAGGACACACCAGTCCAAATATTTCTCTGTTCGAACGAGGTCCAAATCCCCGCTGAGGATAGAAGGATGGAGATCATCACGGAGAACCATGTATCAGCGTATGCCGGCCATAAAGGCATAACCAAGACATACAAAAGGATAAGAGAAAAATACTGGTGGAACAGCCTCAAAAAGGACGTAACCAACTACGTTAACAATTGCCTGAGTTGCCAGCGTAACAAGTTAACAAGAGTAAAAACTCGCCTACCAATGAAGTTAACGGATACGCCCGGCAGGGCGTTTGATAAGGTCTCGCTAGACATCGTGGGACCATTACCCACTACCGAAGATGGCAACACGTATGTAATGACGATGCAAGACCTTCTTACAAAATACTCCGTCGCAGTGCCGCTCAAATCTACCGACTCCGTCAGTACAGCAAACGCCTTCATCGACCACCTGATATGTCGCTTTGGAACGCCTAAGGCAATATTAACGGATCAAGGGACTAACTTCACAAGCTCCCTTATGAAGGCTATCGCAAAAAGATTCAGGATTACACGCCTCCAAACCACTGCTTTCCATCCACAAAGCAACGGATCCATTGAGAGATCGCATCATGTACTGACGGAATATTTGAAGCAGTACGTCAACAAAAATAACTGGGATAAATGGATAAACTTGGCAATGTTTAGCTACAATACCAGCGTACACGAGGGAACAGACTTCACCCCACACGAGTTGGTATTCGGTTCCCTGGCCCGTGTTCCTTCCTCTGATTCCCATCTCTACGCAGTAGAGAACGAGTCCTACGCAGGTTACCTCTTTGACCTACAAAGAAAGATAAACGAGACACAATCCCGCGCGCGCGATAATTTAGTAGCGGCAAAGCAGAAATCAAAGACTTATTATGATAGGAAGATTAACCCCGTGCAGTTCACGGTAGGCGAACAGGTATACTTGTTAAAAGAACCTCGTAAAGGAAAATTCGACGCGCAATATACTGGACCGCATGAGATAATAGAAATGCTTGATACGAACAATGTCAAATTACGAATAGGAAACCATTTCAAAATTGTCCATGCAAATAAGATTAAACGTCTTCCAGGTAGCCCGAGACAGGACACGCGTCAGCGAAATATTGTAACTGCAAACTTAATCTCTGATCCTTCTAAGAAAGACGATAGCGAGCCAAGGGTCCAACCAGAGGAGTCAGCTTACGAGACTCTTCACTCCTCATCCGATCAAGCTCCGAGTCACATTGCGGATCCCATAGCTATCCACGACAGAAAGATGTGCGGACCGATGGGAGGAAGACGGCCGACCGTGCTGAAAGCTCACCGATACATGAGACGATACAACAACACTATCTGTTACAATGGGATAGTTCGAGTGGCTTGCAACGGCAAGTTGCTGTGCCGCAACTGCAGCCAATACACCCGAATTGTTAGAGTGGAACGATGGGAGCATCAGCGGATGTATAACATCCCAAATAGATGCGAGTATTGCGGAATAAGGCTATGCACCGAAACACCAGTATTGGAGTGCATCCCTTGCGGACAGATTCTATCGGCAAGATGGATCGCACAACGGGACGACCCTGACTGGATATCCGATAGTTCCAGCGATGACACCGATTCAGACAATGGTGACATTTAAGCGGAAGCCAGTGATAGTGCCAGTGTCGGAGAATTCCGAACCCGTCCTCCCTTGACGAAACGAACGTTAATTTGCGATTCCCTTGACCCAGCGTTGCGAGACAGGGATGACATTTCAGTGCATCCTGTCTACCGCCACCCAGAGGCAGAGATTCCACTGCGTGAAATCTCTTCTCTAAGGGGGGAGGTGTGACGTCGGTCGCACCTCCGACGTTAGCTTTAAGACTACATGTAAAATTAGATACATAAGAGCGAGCGTTCCCCTTTAAAGATTCCAAAACTCCTAAAAATCCTTCATAACAATGAATCCTTAACACCACGTACATCTGATCGAAATCCATCAACATAACCTAAAATCCAAAATCTGTCAAATTCCTAAAATAGCCAAAAATGGCCCAAACTCGAAGATTGAAATATCATTGGACTCGTGAGCGAAAATCATGAAACTAACCTAAAAATTTGTAGGTTAGGTTCTCAATTCGCGTTTGTTTAGACTTTACCAAAATTTCGATTTTTGGTAATTTTCAAAAGTACTTAGAATATTTTCAAACATATGATCGGTCGACAAATGATGTCAACTAATCATATGACATATAAAATTTACATCGAAACGCCTTGCAAGAGCAAGCGCTCGAAAATATTCTAAGTCCCAATTTATTTAAATAAATAAATAGGTACGCCAATGGTTACCACTTAATTTTCGAGTCCTGCACCACTGGGAACGAAAACTGCTGACTCTAGTGCGGCGGCCATCGCGCTGTTTACGACGAAGACCGGCACAAAGAGGACACGGTCCCCTTTTGCGAAGTCAGCATTTTTCGGACGAACGTTATTCGTCGACGAACGTTCGATTTTCCCCAGTCCTCTCCGGGGACCCGAGTGGGTCAGTCGAGTTTTCGTCAATCTTCCAAGTCCAGACTATTTAGACATAGTCTTTCCAAATCCAGATTGTTTAGACACAATCTTCCCAAATCCATACTGTTTAGACACAGTCCCTAATACCATTCAGTAATATCGTATTCTTATTCGTTTAATTCAAACATTACTTCGTTTATTCAATTAAACATTTTTATTGCGTTTCATATTTCGTACTTAGTACGTATTTCGATTTCGTTAATAATAAGCATCTTTACCTTTGTATTCTTTTACGTTTATAATATACTTTGTTTTACCAGAGTCAATCTAAATCCCAATTATTATTTCCTTGCTCCTAACTTCGTAGTTTGAAGTGACACGTTGTTAGTTAGAGATAGAGTTCTCACTGGAAAGTTCGCGAATAGTATTCCTTATTCAATTTCCTGTTACGTGTTCGCGTACGTGCGTGATAGTGATAGACTTGCTCGCATAGCAAGCTCCGCAGCATCCACGTCCGTTTTCTCGAATCAAAATATCGTCAACCACGCGGACGATATTCGCGAGATAAATTCACGGGATCGCACAGCGTCCACGCCCGTTTTCGCTAGTTAAAATATCGTCAATCACGCGGACGATATTCGTGAGTTAGATTCACGGTATCGTACAGCGTCCACGCCCGTTTCCTCAACGAGCGCATCCGTCTACAATACCGTAGCAGCCAGCTGTCAATCATTGGAGGTCGTTCCTGCCAAATATTGACGTGACAGAGTTTGGCGCAGTCGTCAATCCTTGAAGGTCGTTTCCAGCCATTTGGATCAACGCCTGTCAAGCAGAGCGGACCGTATTCAAGGCCATCAGCGCAACCGTAGCTGTTCATCCGTTGCGAATTCATGTCTCGTGTCAATCGACAAGCAAGCGAAGCGTAAAAGTAAGTGGAACATATTACCGCGTATGTTTCAGGGTCGCGTGCATCATTCATCTGTGTAAGACTGCATGCAGGTGTCGGCATCGGGTCCTAGTCTGTTGATAAAAAGACCAACACTTTCATTAAATGTCAGTCAGTGGAAGAGTAGAGTAGCCGGGCCGCGGTATTCTCTTCTCTTGCTCTTATAGCCCCGCCAGGACGTGACAAAATATTCGATGAAGCAGTAACCGCGTACAAACAGTACGAGCTTGACCGTGTTCGTTATCGCGACGACGGACGCCGCGTTGCATTCTCCGACTCTCGTAATCGCACACCAGAGCGATCAAGCAACTCTCCTTATGATAGGAATGCGCCAGAGCAGCGCAATAGATCTTCGGAAAGGAAAGATCAACGACCTTCCTTTTCACCTCGTGAATCCTGGCGAGACAGGAAACCCGATAACAGAGACGCGTATCGCTCTCCTCCTCCGCGACGTCACGAACCGTCGCAATCAAATCAGCGCGAAACGTATAAACGCGAAGATCGCGCTTCCCAGTCCCCAGGTCGCGATCGCTTTCCTACGGAGAATCAGAAGTATTGTAAATATTGTAAGCGCACGGGACATGACATACACGAATGTCGCCGCCGCGAATATTACAGTAGAAATGAGTCGGGAAACGAATCAAGCCTCCCGACAAACGCGACCAAAGGACGGGAGGCATCCCAAGAGAATCGCCAAAAGGCAACACAGCTGGCCGTCATCAGCGACGACCAGCAGTAGATGAAATTCGAGTAGATAGGAGAGATAACCCGGACGGTCAGCAGAATGAACGACCATCCGCGAAATTAGTCTCGGCAATAAATCTCGCGCCGGACTCCCCTATCCCTCGAATAAAAGCAAAATCGTCACTCTTCTCAAAAGAGTGTGAGTTCCTCTTGGACACCGGGTCCGAGGTCAACTTAATCCGAGCGTCTGGTATCAAATCTGACGTTCATCTAAAAACTGACAGCGTCATACACGTCCATGGCGTGACAGAAGGAGAAATTGCGACCCTCGGTTATATCAATGCGGAGCTAGCAGATTCCATTAAAGTCACGCTACACGTTCTGCCTGACAGTTTTCCAATTAATATAGATGGTATCTTAGGCTCCCCCTTCTTCAGAGAGGGAGCAGAGATATCATTTGCGAAGGAATGCGTAGAGTATAAAAACCTACGTATTCCCTTTTCGAATCCTCGGGAATATTCCGTCGAAAGCCGTACCGCCGCCTGCATAGCCGTCAACGTAAAGGGCCCAAGCGAAGGGTATGTGCGAAAAGTAGATGTAAAACCCGATGTGTTCTTAGGTGATTGTTTAGTCACCAACCGTAACGGAAAGGCATACCTGCGATGCTTTAACGCATCGTCCGAAGTGGCGTCCTTCTCCCTGCCTACGTTGGAGGTGGAAGAGATCGAGGTTCCCTTTTCAAATATTCAAGCCGAAGTCAATTCGGACTCATTCAATGCTCGTGCGTGCCGCGCGCACGAGACGATCGTTAACGATCAACTCGCGTCTTCTATTAATTCCGGTAACCATTCCGACGATTCCGGTAGCCATCCCGATTCTTTAAATAATTCCGGTAACCATCCCGACGATTCCGGTAGCCATCCCGATTCTTTAAATAATTCCGGTAACCATCCCGACGATTCCGGTAGCCATCCCGATACTTTAAAGAATTCCGGTAACCATCCCGACGATTTATATTCAAAGTCCTGTGTGGAAAGAAACATCAGCGCCTTCGCCTCAGATGAACTTTTAGAATGTTCATATGAGAACAATTTAGAAAACATTTCTATTCCTAAAGTTAAATCAAAAGGAGTTTATGTTTTGCCACAAACTCCTATCTTCAAATCCTCGCCGGAACAAGACCTCTTGCAGCTTCAACGATCAGGTACCCGTGCGACCGAAAACAAAGTCCATGCGTCTGGCAAATACAATTCCGCGAGATTCGCGTCAGCAAGAAAAAGAAATAAAGCCGATACATTATACTCGCCCGAGACAACTAAGTCTGATTATAAGCTTTCGTTATGTATCTTGCGAAACGAATTCAATCTTCCTAGCGTTAACAGAGTCTCCAATATCGTTACGCCAACGATAAACTATCGCAGCGACCCAAGAGCGAAATTTAAAACCTCTGGTCAGCATCACCCCACTCCACAGCAGGAAGACGATATCCCTGCGACGCAACGAGATCTTCAAGGAGAAACCGTCACCCCTGAAGATCATCAGTCTCTCGACAACGCTATAACAGCAACCATGCAGCCGATACAAGCAGCTATCTTGCTCTCTATTGCCACGCAAGCCTCAACACTCATTGGATATGACTGTGGAGGTTCGACCTTGAATATTACCACGTATTCAACTATTGACACTCTTAACTGCGAGCCAGAAGACATCGCACCAGCTGAAAATTTAGAAAGAATTCAGCTCCTGCAGCTAGCTGAATTCTCGCAAGCTCGTGTCTTGCAATGCCATATCGGAATAGACAGAACCATATACTATTGTGGCATGCATTCACATAATTCGGTAGTATCCAATGGTCGACAAGACTATATATTACCGATCTCCAGCGAAACCTGTTCGAGCCTACACACGACGGGGACAATATTCATCACCCCAGCCGCCCAGATCACAGGTATTCAGCCGAACTCGACCTCCTCTCACGGCCTCACGTTAGCAGGAGTTATTCAGAACGATGGTAGCTGCGCTGGAACCACGTATAGTGATCCGTTTGGGACTTGGACCGATGTCGTGGTACAAGCTTTAGTCCGAATCACGATCCGCGACTACATCGCTCCAATCAGATTGTCAACCGGACAGATTCATCTACAAACTGGGCAAACCTGCCCCCTTCAAAAAGGAAGCTGCTTAGACGCACAAGATGGCCATACGTTCTGGGAAACCACGCCGACGGACTCGTGCAAATTCAATAATTATGATGTCTTGTACGAAGGGATAGCCACTAAACTATCCTCCAAGGTGAATCCTTCTCCAACCCTGTATACCGTAGCATCGCAGGACACGACTTTTGCACTCACGGAGACAGGCAGATCGTCAGTTTGCGGATATGTCATAATCCGTACGGAACACCCCAAGCTGTTCATTCTGGAAGTTGGAAGTTCAGGAAAATTCAAGGAGAAAACACACACCTTGGTCAACAATCTGGACATCTTCACGTATGTCAACAGCAAATTTGTCTACGTGGAGAAGCACCTCCGGAAACAATTTTCTCAACTCTACAAAGATGTAATCCGTCAGAAGTGTGAGCTAGAGCGTCAGATTCTCCAGAACGCCCTCACATTATTACATTCAGCACCCGAAGAAGTTGCCACTGCCATCATGAAGGATGTCGGATTTATCGCAGTTCCAGCAGGAGAGGTAGTGCACATAATAAAGTGCATACCAGTCACGGTCCAAGTGAGGAAAACCGAACGGTGTTATGATGAGCTACCCATCACGTATCGGAACACATCAAAATTCCTGAAGCCAAGGGACCACATCATTTCAAATACGGGGACAGAAAAGCCATGCAATGAGCTACTTCCCCCATATTATAGACTGCACGGAACATGGTATCGCCTAACACCGTCATTGATGGAGGCCATCACTCCTTCGGAGCTTCACCCCCTCGCCAAGTCAACCTGGAAATACATAGATCCGAAGAACTTGGCAACGGGAGGCATTTATTCACAAGACGACCTGGACAAACTACAGGATCATATAATGTTTCCTGTAGAGAAGGTAGCAGTCATAAATTCAATCGCACAGGGTGCGACGGGAAGACAGTTTGCAGCAGGAAACATTAATATGTTCAATCTGCTCGATGAAAACTCCCTACAGCAGATAGCGGAGTCTACAGCACAGAAATTATGGTCCGGATTCACTACATTCGGATCAATAAGTGCTGGAATAATCGGAGTGTACGTAGCGATTCGAACGATCAAAACAATCATCAGTACGATCG
The DNA here is from genome assembly GCF_051020765.1 of Lasioglossum baleicum. NCBI lineage: Eukaryota > Metazoa > Arthropoda > Insecta > Hymenoptera > Halictidae > Lasioglossum > Lasioglossum baleicum. The sequence goes on along the minus strand of NW_027469194.1, from coordinate 101,960 downwards.
TTAACGGCATCGCATTACACTCACTATACGGCTGGAGCCTGCATCTCGTCGTCGCCATCTGGAGTTCACTGACCCGGTTCTTTATATTCATGAAGCAGAGGGACAACAAGACTTCAGCGGCCATCGAGGACAAAGCCAGTGATAGTGCCAGTGTCGGAGAATTCCGAACCCGTCCTCCCTTGACGAAACGAACGTTAATTTGCGATTCCCTTGACCCAGCGTTGCGAGACAGGGATGACATTTCAGTGCATCCTGTCTACCGCCACCCAGAGGCAGAGATTCCACTGCGTGAAATCTCTTCTCTAAGGGGGGAGGTGTGACGTCGGTCGCACCTCCGACGTTAGCTTTAAGACTACATGTAAAATTAGATACATAAGAGCGAGCGTTCCCCTTTAAAGATTCCAAAACTCCTAAAAATCCTTCATAACAATGAATCCTTAACACCACGTACATCTGATTGAAATCCATCAACATAACCTAAAATCCAAAATCTGTCAAAATCCTAAAATAGCCAAAAATGGCCCAAACTCGAAGATTAAAATATCATTGGACTCGTGAGCGAAAATCATGAAACTAACCTAAAAATTTGTAGGTTGTGTTCTCAATTCGCGTTTGTTTAGACTTTACCAAAATTTCGATTTTTGGTAATTTTCAAAAGTACTTAGAATATTTTCAAACATATGATCGGTCGACAAATGATGTCAACTAATCATATGACATATAAAATTTACATCGAAACGCCTTGCAAGAGCAAGCGCTCGAAAATATTCTAAGTCCCAATTTATTTAAATAAATAAATAGGTACGCCAATGGTTACCACTTAATTTTCGAGTCCTGCACCACTGGGAACGAAAACTGCTGACTCTAGTGCGGCGGCCATCGCGCTGTTTACGACGAAGACCGGCACAAAGAGGACACGGTCCCCTTTTGCGAAGTCAGCATTTTTCGAACGAACGTTGTTCGTCGACGAACGTTCGATTCTCCCCAGTCCTCTCCGGGGACCCGAGTGGGTCAGTCGAGTTTTCGTCAATCTTCCAAGTCCAGACTATTTAGACATAGTCTTTCCAAATCCAGATTGTTTAGACACAATCTTTCCAAATCCATACTGTTTAGACACAGTCCCTAATACCATTCAGTAATATCGTATTCTTATTCGTTTAATTCAAATATTACTTCGTTTATTCAATTAAACATTTTTATTGCGTTTCATATTTCGTACTTAGTACGTATTTCGATTTCGTTAATAATAAGCATCTTTACCTTTGTATTCTTTTACGTTTATAATATACTTTGTTTTACCAGAGTCAATCTAAATCCCAATTATTATTTCCTTGCTCCTAACTTCGTAGTTTGAAGTGACACGTTGTTAGTTAGAGATAGAGTTCTCACTGGAAAGTTCGCGAATAGTATTCCTTATTCAATTTCCTGTTACGTGTTCGCGTACGTGCGTGATAGTGATAGACTTGCTCGCATAGCAAGCTCCGCAGCATCCACGCCCGTTTTCGCTAGTTAAAATATCGTCAATCACGCGGACGATATTCGTGAGTTAGATTCACGGTATCGTACAGCGTCCACGCCCGTTTCCTCAACGAGCGCATCCGTCTACAATACCGTAGCAGCCAGCTGTCAATCATTGGAGGTCGTTCCTGTCAAATATTGACGTGACAGAGTTTGGCGCAGTCGTCAATCCTTGAAGGTCGTTTCCAGCCATTTGGATTAACGCCTGTCAAGCAGAGCGGACCGAATTCAAGGTCATCAGCGCAACCGTAGCCGTTCATCCGTTGCGAATTCATTTCTCGTGTCAATCGACAAACAAGCGAAGCGTAAAAGTAAGTGGAACATATTATCGCGTATGTTTCAGGGTCGCGTGCATCTTTCATCTGTGTAAGACTGCATGCAGGTGTCGGCATCGGGTCCTAGTCTGTTGATAAAAAGACCAACACTTTTATTAAATGTCAGTCAGTGGAAGAGTAGAGTAGCCGGGCCGCGGTATTCTCTTCTCTTGCTATTATAGCCCCGCCAGGACGTGACAATAGAGACGGAGATAAGGAATAGAACAATACAATATATGAGATCTTAATATTATGTTCTTATGTCTAGGGGACGGTGTATGGATCTTATGCAGATCAGACCTTGAATACATAATGTATGTACAAGGCCAACGTCGTACATCGGACGACGTAACACCGGCTCGGAGGCCAGTTCGTCTGCTCTGCTGGGTAGTGCCGATTAACGAGTGGACATTTTCGAGTCAGGTAAATTACCTCTGGCCAGCGCCTACGGGGAACCCCTGGCCAATTTTTCTTTCACGTTTGGGACTTAGACAAAATCCGACAAAAGGATTTTCAGAGTATTGTGACGTCGGTCGCACCTCCGACGTTAGCTTTAAGACTACATGTAAAATTAGATACATAAGAGCGAGCGTTCCCCTTTAAAGATTCCAAAACTCCTAAAAATCCTTCATAACAATGAATCCTTAACACCACGTACATCTGATCGAAATCCATCAACATAACCTAAAATCCAAAATCTGTCAAAATCCTAAAATAGCCAAAAATGGCCCAAACTCGAAGATTGAAATATCATTGGACTCGTGAGCGAAAATCATGAAACTAACCTAAAAATTTGTAGGTTAGGTTCTCAATTCGCGTTTGTTTAGACTTTACCAAAATTTCGATTTTTGGTAATTTTCAAAAGTACTTAGAATATTTTCAAACATATGATCGGTCGACAAATGATGTCAACTGTCACGTCCTGGCGGGGCTATAAAAGCAAGAGAAGAGAATACCGCGGCCCGGCTACTCTACTCTTCCACTGACTGACATTTAATAAAAGTGTTGGTCTTTTTATCAACAGACTAGGACCCGATGCCGACACCTGCATGCAGTCTTACACAGATGAATGATGCACGCGACCCTGAAACATACGCGGTAATATGTTCCACTTACTTTTACGCTTCGCTTGTTTGTCGATTGACACGAGAAATGAATTCGCAACGGATGAACAGCTACGGTTGCGCTGATGGCCTTGAATACGGTCCGCTCTGCTTGACAGGCGTTGATCCAAATGGCTGGAAACGACCTTCAAGGATTGACGACTGCGCCAAACTCTGTCACGTCAATATTTGACAGGAACGACCTCCAATGATTGACAGCTGGCTGCTACGGTATTGTAGACGGATGCGCTCGTTGAGGAAACGGGCGTGGACGCTGTACGATACCGTGAATCTAACTCACGAATATCGTCCGCGTGATTGACGATATTTTAACTAGCGAAAACGGGCGTGGACGCTGTGCGATCCCGTGAATTTATCTCGCGAATATCGTCCGCGTGGTTGACGATATTTTGATTCGAGAAAACGGACGTGGATGCTGCGGAGCTTGCTATGCGAGCAAGTCTATCACTATCACGCACGTACGCGAACACGTAACAGGAAATTGAATAAGGAATACTATTCGCGAACTTTCCAGTGAGAACTCTATCTCTAACTAACAACGTGTCACTTCAAACTACGAAGTTAGGAGCAAGGAAATAATAATTGGGATTTAGATTGACTCTGGTAAAACAAAGTATATTAATAACGTAAAAGAATACAAAGGTAAAGATGCTTACTATTAACGAAATCGAAATACGTACTAAGTACGAAATATGAAACGCAATAAAAATGTTTAATTGAATAAACGAAGTAATATTTGAATTAAACGAATAAGAATACGATATTACTGAATGGTATTATGGACTGTGTCTAAACAGTATGGATTTGGAAAGATTGTGTCTAAACAATCTGGATTTGGAAAGACTATGTCTAAATAGTCTGGACTTGGAAGATTGACGAAAACTCGACTGACCCACTCGGGTCCCCGGAGAGGACTGGGGAGAATCGAACGTTCGTCGACGAACAACGTTCGTTCGAAAAATGCTGACTTCGCAAAAGGGGACCGTGTCCTCTTTGTGCCGGTCTTCGTCGTAAACAGCGCGATGGCCGCCGCACTAGAGTCAGCAGTTTTCGTTCCCAGTGGTGCAGGACTCGAAAATTAAGTGGTAACCATTGGCGTACCTATTTATTTATTTAAATAAATTGGGACTTAGAATATTTTCGAGCGCTTGCTCTTGCAAGGCGTTTCGATGTAAATTTTATATGTCATATGATTAGTTGACATCATTTGTCGACCGATCATATGTTTGAAAATATTCTAAGTACTTTTGAAAATTACCAAAAATCGAAATTTTGGTAAAGTCTAAACAAACGCGAATTGAGAACATAACCTACAAATTTTTAGGTTAGTTTCATGATTTTCGCTCACGAGTCCAATGATATTTCAATCTTCGAGTTTGGGCCATTTTTGGCTATTTTAGGATTTTGACAGATTTTGGATTTTAGGTTATGTTGATGGATTTCGATCAGATGTACGTGGTGTTTAGGATTCATTGTTATGAAGGATTTTTAGGAGTTTTGGAATCTTTAAAGGGGAACGCTCGCTCTTATGTATCTAATTTTACATGTAGTCTTAAAGCTAACGTCGGAGGTGCGACCGACGTCACACCTCCCCCCTTAGAGAAGAGATTTCACGCAGTGGAATCTCTGCCTCTGGGTGGCGGTAGACAGGATGCACTGAAATGTCATCCCTGTCTCGCAACGCTGGGTCAAGGGAATCGCAAATTAACGTTCGTTTCGTCAAGGGAGGACGGGTTCGGAATTCTCCGACACTGGCACTATCACTAGCTTCTGCTTAAATGTCACCATTGTCTGAATCGGTGTCATCGCTGGAACTATCGGATATCCAGTCAGGGTCGTCCCGTTGTGCGATCCATCTTGCCGATAGAATCTGTCCGCAAGGGATGCACTCCAATACTGGTGTTTCGGTGCATAGCCTTATTCCACAATACTCGCATCTATTTGGGATGTTATACATCCGCTGATGCTCCCATCGTTCCACTCTAACAATTCGGGTGTATTGGCTGCAGTTGCGGCACAGCAACTTGCCGTTGCAAGCCACTCGAACTATCCCATTGTAACAGATAGTGTTGTTGTATCGTCTCATGTATCGGTGAGCTTTCAGCACGGTCGGCCGTCTTCCTCCCATCGGTCCGCACATCTTTCTGTCGTGGATAGCTATGGGATCCGCAATGTGACTCGGAGCTTGATCGGATGAGGAGTGAAGAGTCTCGTAAGCTGACTCCTCTGGTTGGACCCTTGGCTCGCTATCGTCTTTCTTAGAAGGATCAGAGATTAAGTTTGCAGTTACAATATTTCGCTGACGCGTGTCCTGTCTCGGGCTACCTGGAAGACGTTTAATCTTATTTGCATGGACAATTTTGAAATGGTTTCCTATTCGTAATTTGACATTGTTCGTATCAAGCATTTCTATTATCTCATGCGGTCCAGTATATTGCGCGTCGAATTTTCCTTTACGAGGTTCTTTTAACAAGTATACCTGTTCGCCTACCGTGAACTGCACGGGGTTAATCTTCCTATCATAATAAGTCTTTGATTTCTGCTTTGCCGCTACTAAATTATCGCGCGCGCGGGATTGTGTCTCGTTTATCTTTCTTTGTAGGTCAAAGAGGTAACCTGCGTAGGACTCGTTCTCTACTGCGTAGAGATGGGAATCAGAGGAAGGAACACGGGCCAGGGAACCGAATACCAACTCGTGTGGGGTGAAGTCTGTTCCCTCGTGTACGCTGGTATTGTAGCTAAACATTGCCAAGTTTATCCATTTATCCCAGTTATTTTTGTTGACGTACTGCTTCAAATATTCCGTCAGTACATGATGCGATCTCTCAATGGATCCGTTGCTTTGTGGATGGAAAGCAGTGGTTTGGAGGCGTGTAATCCTGAATCTTTTTGCGATAGCCTTCATAAGGGAGCTTGTGAAGTTAGTCCCTTGATCCGTTAATATTGCCTTAGGCGTTCCAAAGCGACATATCAGGTGGTCGATGAAGGCGTTTGCTGTACTGACGGAGTCGGTAGATTTGAGCGGCACTGCGACGGAGTATTTTGTAAGAAGGTCTTGCATCGTCATTACATACGTGTTGCCATCTTCGGTAGTGGGTAATGGTCCCACGATGTCTAGCGAGACCTTATCAAACGCCCTGCCGGGCGTATCCGTTAACTTCATTGGTAGGCGAGTTTTTACTCTTGTTAACTTGTTACGCTGGCAACTCAGGCAATTGTTAACGTAGTTGGTTACGTCCTTTTTGAGGCTGTTCCACCAGTATTTTTCTCTTATCCTTTTGTATGTCTTGGTTATGCCTTTATGGCCGGCATACGCTGATACATGGTTCTCCGTGATGATCTCCATCCTTCTATCCTCAGCGGGGATTTGGACCTCGTTCGAACAGAGAAATATTTGGACTGGTGTGTCCTCGAATGTTTCTGTGAGTAGATTGATCACGTATTCTCTCGACAAATGGTCGAGGAATGTTTTAGAGATTGAAAAGGATTCCAACGCGAGCTCGTTGACAACGTCGATCAACGTTCTAAGACATTCTTTGAGGTCGTCTGCAGATACCTCATGAAGCGGCGATTGTTTAATCGGTATCTGGATTAACTTGTATTTACCGTGATCTGTTACCCTAGCTCTATGTAGGAGTAAGTCTTGGGATTTGGCCAGTTTGCCTTGTCTATAGAGATCTACGGCCCCGAGATCGATGGGCCGTCCGTCCATCGTTATGAAGCAAACTAAGTTGTCCTTTCTCATTATTAATCGGTCTCTTGTATGAATTATTCTTCTTCTACGTGGTGTAGGATTGCTTTCTTCTTCTTCTTCTTCTTCTTCTTCTTCTTCTGAGGGAATACTCTCTTCTCGCTCATCGAAGACATCTGGTCCGGTCAAGGAAGGCGGAAATATAGGAGAAAAGGAAAGAGTTTCTTCGACTCCCAGATCCCGTAGTAATCCTTGATCGGCGATTGAAATAAGAGGCGGGGATGCTGCGCGGGGGTCATCAGAATGCGATGGCGTACCCATCGATGGTCCCGGTGACGAGGCTGCCGATGATCTTCTCCTTTTTGGGGGCATTGACTTCGGTGGAGGCATGAGAATTGAATCGTCTCTATCTTTCTTCCTGCGGCGTGCGTCGAAAAGAGGAGTCCCCGGGCTTGACAATGGCGTCCTAGGCGGAGTCGTTTCCTCTGAATCGGTCCATGAGATGGGCAATGCCACCGGATTCCGGGATAGGGCATCCGCATTAGAGTTGGCTCTGCCAGGTTTGTAGATAACCTGGTATTCGAACTCTGCCAATTTTAATCTCCACCGGAGGAGCCGGGATGTGGGATCCTTTACGGATGTCATCCACACCAGCGGTCTGTGATCGGTGATGAGTAAGAATTTCCTGCCGTAAATGTACGGGCGGAAATATTGGACGGCGAATATTATGGCTAAACACTCCTTTTCTATTGTGGAGTAGTTTAGTTCAGCGCCGTGAAGGATACGTGACGCGTACGCGATAGGGCGATCCTTTCCCACGTCGCCTTGGCTTAGGACAGCGCCGATCGCGTACCCTGAGGCGTCGCACGTTACGTTGAATGGTTTCCCAAAATCTGGGTACTGAAGGACAGGCTCCGTACACAATGCCTGTCGTAAAGTCTCGAAGGCTTCCTCCTGCTTTGACCCCCACACGAATTTCGTATCCTTGGTAAGGAGTTGGGTGAGGGGTTTGGAAATATGAGCGAATCTATCTATGAATCTGCGGTAATAGCCCGCTAGACCTAAAAATTCGCGGACGTTCTTTGCGTTTTTCGGTCGAGGATAATTTTGGACCGCGTTAATTTTTTTAGGGCATGGCCGTACGCCATCCTCGCTAATCTGGTGTCCTAGGTAAGCTACCTCTCTGTGCAAAAACCCGCATTTAGACGGTTGTAATTTCAAATTGGCGGCTCTCAATCGGCGAGCCAATTTATCAAATTTCGCTTTGTGTTCTTCTAGGGAACGCGCGTATATGACTATATCGTCAAGATAAACGAAGAGTTCGTTACCCTGGAGACCGGTTAGGATCGTATCCATTAGTCGCTGGAACGTAGCCGGCGCATTACGCAATCCGAACGGCATTCTATTATACTGGTAGTGTCCGAACGGAGTTGAGAAGGCGGTTTTTGCGGCGTCCTCCTTTTCCATGCCTATTTGGTGAAACCCGCTTGCCAGATCAAATACGCTAAAATATTTGGCACTACCCAGCTGATCTAAGATCTCGTTTATGCTGGGCAGTGGATAAGCGTCTGCTATTGACTTCTCGTTTAAAGCGCGATAGTCAATTACCATTCTCCATTTCTTATTTCCTTCGGCATCCGCTTTCTTCGGTACGATCCACAAAGGGGAGTTATACGGTGAACTAGAGGGTGCGACTATATCATTTTGTAAGAGTTCACACATTTGTTTGTCGATCTCCTCTTTGTGAATCGGCGGATACCGGTATTGCTTGGTATGTACGGGGATGTCGTCCGTCGTGGGGATTTTATGTGTTACAGCGTTAGTTTTCCCCAGACGATCCCCTTGAAGGTGGAAGAGATCATTATTCCCCTCCAATAAAGATTTGACGTGGTCTATCTCGTCGTGATCGAGGTGATCCATAGGAATAGTTTCCATAAGCTCATTAACGCGAGCATTACGGGACTTGGTAATGGAATGGACCCTTTTGGGTATGAATTCGAAGCCTTTCATAAGGGGTTTCGAGTATGAGTGATCGGGATGGTTACCGGAATCGTCGGGATGGTTACCGGAATTATTTAAAGAATCGGGATGGCTACCGGAATCGTCGGGATGGTTACCGGAATTATTTAAAGAATCGGGATGGCTACCGGAATCGTCGGGATGGTTACCGGAATTATTTAAAGAATCGGGATGGCTACCGGAATCGTCGGAATGGTTACCGGAATTATCTAAAGAATCGGGATGGCTACCGGAATCGTCGGAATGGTTACCGGAATTAATAGAAGACGCGAGTTGATCGTTAACGATCGTCTCGTGCGCGCGGCACGCACGAGCATTGAATAAGTCCGAATTGACTTCGGCTTGAATATTCGAAAAGGGAACCTCGATCTCTTCCACCTCCAACGTAGGCAGGGAGAAGGACGCCACTTCGGACGATGCGTTAAAGCATCGCAGGTATGCCTTTCCGTTACGGTTGGTGACTAAACAATCACCTAAGAACACATCGGGTTTTACATCTACTTTTCGCACATACCCTTCGCTTGGGCCCTTTACGTTGACGGCTATGCAGGCGGCGGTACGGCTTTCGATGGAATATTCCCGAGGATTCGAAAAGGGAATACGTAGGTTTTTATACTCTACGCATTCCTTCGCAAATGATATCTCTGCTCCCTCTCTGAAGAAGGGGGAGCCTAAGATACCATCTATATTAATTGGAAAACTGTCAGGCAGAACGTGTAGCGTGACTTTAATGGAATTTGCTAGCTCCGCATTGATATAACCGAGGGTCGCAATTTCTCCTTCTGTCACGCCATGGACGTGTATGACGCTGTCAGTTTTTAGATGAACGTCAGATTTGATACCAGACGCTCGGATTAAGTTGACCTCGGACCCGGTGTCCAAGAGGAACTCACACTCTTTTGAGAAGAGTGACGATTTTGCTTTTATTCGAGGAATAAGGGAGTCCGGCGCGAGATTTATTGCCGAGACTAATTTCGCGGATGGTCGTTCATTCTGCTGACCGTCCGGGTTATCTCTCCTATCTACTCGAATTTCATCTACTGCTGGTCGTCGCTGATGACGGCCAGCTGTGTTGCCTTTTGGCGATTCTCTTGGGATGCCTCCCGTCCTTTGGTCGCGTTTGTCGGGAGGCTTGATTCGTTTCCCGACTCATTTCTACTGTAATATTCGCGGCGGCGACATTCGTGTATGTCATGTCCCGTGCGCTTACAATATTTACAATACTTCTGATTCTCCGTAGGAAAGCGATCGCGACCTGGGGACTGGGAAGCGCGATCTTCGCGTTTATACGTTTCGCGCTGATTTGATTGCGACGGTTCGTGACGTCGCGGAGGAGGAGAGCGATACGCGTCTCTGTTATCGGGTTTCCTGTCTCGCCAGGATTCACGAGGTGAAAAGGAAGGTCGTTGATCTTTCCTTTCCGAAGATCTGTTGCGCTGCTCAGGCGCATTCCTATCATAATAAGAGTTGCTTGATCGCTCTGGTGTGCGATTACGAGAGTCGGAGAATGCAACGCGGCGTCCGTCGTCGCGATAACGAACACGGTCAAGCTCGTACTGTTTGTACGCGGTTACTGCTTCGTCGAATATTTTCTGTAATTCGAGTGACGCGCAGAGCCTGACCTCGGCTCGAAGCGCTGGGATAAGACCACGCATGAAACAATCAATTGTGAATTTATCAATCTCGTCTAGATTGGGGACCCCGCGGCCTGAATCTATGATCGCCGTTCTAAGGTCCTTTACTCGCGTAATATAATTCAACACGTGCTCGGACTGTCCCTGGTGTATCGAAGCTAATTCTCCGCGATACTGATCGATGAATTTATATGGGCCTAGTACATCTTTCAGGCGGTTGCACAATTCAGAGATTGTGTTAATATTTACGTCTTCAATCGCGGCGTATGCCTGTCCTCTAAGCTTATTGCATACTAATCTAGTGAGGGTACGCTCAGCTGTGGCTGGAACAGCCTCCAAGGCTCGCTTGCACGCGCGAACGAATTGTAGCACGGTTATGGAGGTGCCGTCAAAGGTAGGCACAAGTTCAACCGCTTGTTTAACGGTGAAATTCGAAGAATCGTGCATTATGGGTTCGCGGGGCGCAACGACTGGGCTAGCTGGAATTGATTGAGAATCTCTGGCCGATCGGATTTCTGCTATCTCGCGGCGTATATCCTCGTACGTTACTCTCTGCTCACGCGTTTCTGTTTCGTATTGCAATTTGAGTTGAGTCAACGCGGCGGTTTGATTAATGAGAGCTGCTTCTCTACGAGCTAAATCTTTCTGGAATTCAATTAATTCCTCTTCCGTAGGAGGAACCTTCTTTCTAGCCTCGCTACGCGTTTCCATGATTGCGTCGCTTGAAAATTTCTAAGTATGAAATTCGCGAAAAATAATCCGACTATATAACGTGGGCGAAGGGGCGTTTTCTAAACCGCCCGTCGCACTTTAACGTTCACTAAAACTCTCGATGAATTAGTACTGAGTACGAACATCGCGAAAAATAATTTGAGTATGTAACGTGGGCGAAAGGGCATTTCCTTCACTGCCCGTCGCACTTTTAACTGACACTATGCTTTCACGGACTCTAAGTCTACTGCGTTAAATTGTCAAACAATGATGGAACGCGCAGGGGTTCGCGTGCTAACACTGATTCTATTTTTATTCCTCGATGCCGTGCTTCTAACATCGGTGACCAACGACTGTCCTACCGACTGCGCCAAATTTGTCACAACAAATTTTGGCAGAGGTAGGACACATGACGTATCCTACAAAAGTGTTGACGGTGTCTCTAACATCGGTGACCAACGAGTGTCCTACCGACTGCGCCAAATTTGTCACGTCCTGGCGGGGCTATAAAAGCAAGAGAAGAGAATACCGCGGCCCGGCTACTCTACTCTTCCACTGACTGACATTTAATAAAAGTGTTGGTCTTTTTATCAACAGACTAGGACCCGATGCCGACACCTGCATGCAGTCTTACACAGATGAATGATGCACGCGACCCTGAAACATACGCGGTAATATGTTCCACTTACTTTTACGCTTCGCTTGTTTGTCGATTGACACGAGAAATGAATTCGCAACGGATGAACAGCTACGGTTGCGCTGATGGCCTTGAATACGGTCCGCTCTGCTTGACAGGCGTTGATCCAAATGGCTGGAAACGACCTTCAAGGATTGACGACTGCGCCAAACTCTGTCACGTCAATATTTGACAGGAACGACCTCCAATGATTGACAGCTGGCTGCTACGGTATTGTAGACGGATGCGCTCGTTGAGGAAACGGGCGTGGACGCTGTACGATACCGTGAATCTAACTCACGAATATCGTCCGCGTGATTGACGATATTTTAACTAGCGAAAACGGGCGTGGACGCTGTGCGATCCCGTGAATTTATCTCGCGAATATCGTCCGCGTGGTTGACGATATTTTGATTCGAGAAAACGGACGTGGATGCTGCGGAGCTTGCTATGCGAGCAAGTCTATCACTATCACGCACGTACGCGAACACGTAACAGGAAATTGAATAAGGAATACTATTCGCGAACTTTCCAGTGAGAACTCTATCTCTAACTAACAACGTGTCACTTCAAACTACGAAGTTAGGAGCAAGGAAATAATAATTGGGATTTAGATTGACTCTGGTAAAACAAAGTATATTAATAACGTAAAAGAATACAAAGGTAAAGATGCTTACTATTAACGAAATCGAAATACGTACTAAGTACGAAATATGAAACGCAATAAAAATGTTTAATTGAATAAACGAAGTAATATTTGAATTAAACGAATAAGAATACGATATTACTGAATGGTATTATGGACTGTGTCTAAACAGTATGGATTTGGAAAGATTGTGTCTAAACAATCTGGATTTGGAAAGACTATGTCTAAATAGTCTGGACTTGGAAGATTGACGAAAACTCGACTGACCCACTCGGGTCCCCGGAGAGGACTGGGGAGAATCGAACGTTCGTCGACGAACAACGTTCGTTCGAAAAATGCTGACTTCGCAAAAGGGGACCGTGTCCTCTTTGTGCCGGTCTTCGTCGTAAACAGCGCGATGGCCGCCGCACTAGAGTCAGCAGTTTTCGTTCCCAGTGGTGCAGGACTCGAAAATTAAGTGGTAACCATTGGCGTACCTATTTATTTATTTAAATAAATTGGGACTTAGAATATTTTCGAGCGCTTGCTCTTGCAAGGCGTTTCGATGTAAATTTTATATGTCATATGATTAGTTGACATCATTTGTCGACCGATCATATGTTTGAAAATATTCTAAGTACTTTTGAAAATTACCAAAAATCGAAATTTTGGTAAAGTCTAAACAAACGCGAATTGAGAACATAACCTACAAATTTTTAGGTTAGTTTCATGATTTTCGCTCACGAGTCCAATGATATTTCAATCTTCGAGTTTGGGCCATTTTTGGCTATTTTAGGATTTTGACAGATTTTGGATTTTAGGTTATGTTGATGGATTTCGATCAGATGTACGTGGTGTTTAGGATTCATTGTTATGAAGGATTTTTAGGAGTTTTGGAATCTTTAAAGGGGAACGCTCGCTCTTATGTATCTAATTTTACATGTAGTCTTAAAGCTAACGTCGGAGGTGCGACCGACGTCACACAACTAATCATATGACATATAAAATTTACATCGAAACGCCTTGCAAGAGCAAGCGCTCGAAAATATTCTAGGTCCCAATTTATTTAAATAAATAAATAGGTACGCCAATGGTTACCACTTAATTTTCGAGTCCTGCACCACTGGGAACGAAAACTGCTGACTTTAGTGCGGCGGCCATTGCGCTGTTTACGACGAAGACCGGCACAAAGAGGACACGGTCCCCTTTTGCGAAGTCAGCATTTTTCGGACGAACGTTATTCGTCGACGAACGTTCGATTCTCCCCAGTCCTCTCCGGGGACCCGAGTGGGTCAGTCGAGTTTTCGTCAATCTTCCAAGTCCAGACTATTTAGACATAGTCTTTCCAAATCCAGATTGTTTAGACACAATCTTTCCAAATCCATACTGTTTAGACACAGTCCCTAATACCATTCAGTAATATCGTATTCTTATTCGTTTAATTCAAATATTACTTCGTTTATTCAATTAAACATTTTTATTGCGTTTCATATTTCGTACTTAGTACGTATTTCGATTTCGTTAATAATAAGCATCTTTACCTTTGTATTCTTTTACGTTTATAATATACTTTGTTTTACCAGAGTCAATCTAAATCCCAATTATTATTTCCTTGCTCCTAACTTCGTAGTTTGAAGTGACACGTTGTTAGTTAGAGATAGAGTTCTCACTGGAAAGTTCGCGAATAGTATTCCTTATTCAATTTCCTGTTTCAACGTGTTCGCGTACGTGCGTGATAGTGATAGACTTGCTCGCATAGCAAGCTCCGCAGCATCCACGTCCGTTTTCTCGAATCAAAATATCGTCAACCACGCGGACGATATTCGCGAGATAAATTCACGGGATCGCACAGCGTCCACGCCCGTTTCCTCAACGAGCGCATCCGTCTACAATACCGTAGCAGCCAGCTGTCAATCATTGGAGGTCGTTCCTGTCAAATATTGACGTGACAGAGTTTGGCGCAGTCGTCAATCCTTGAAGGTCGTTTCCAGCCATTTGGATCAACGCCTGTCGAGCAGAGCGGACCGAATTCAAGGTCATCAGCGCAACCGTAGCCGTTCATCCGTTGCGAATTCATTTCTCGTGTCAATCGACAAACAAGCGAAGCGTAAAAGTAAGTGGAACATATTATCGCATATGTTTCAGGGTCGCGTGCATCTTTCATTTGTGTAAGACTGCATGCAGGTGTCGGCATCGGGTCCTAGTCTGTTGATAAAAAGACCAACACTTTTATTAAATGTCAGTCAGTGGAAGAGCAGAGTAGCCGGGCCGCGGTATTCTCTTCTCTTGCTCTTATAGCCCCGCCAGGACGTGACAAATTTGGCGCAGTCGGTAGGACAGTCGTTGGTCACCGATGTTAGAAGCACGGCATCGAGGAATAAAAATAGAATCAGTGTTAGCACGCGAACCCCTGCGCGTTCCATCATTGTTTGACAATTTAACGCAGTAGACTTAGAGTCCGTGAAAGCATAGTGTCAGTTAAAAGTGCGACGGGCAGTGAAGGAAACGCCCTTTCGCCCACGTTACATACTCAAATTATTTTTCGCGATGTTCGTACTCAGTACAAATTCATCGAGAGTTTTAGTGAACGTTAAAGTGCGACGGGCGGTTTAGAAAACGCCCCTTCGCCCACGTTATATAGTCGGATTATTTTTCGCGAATTTCATACTTAGAAATTTTCAAGCGACGCAATCATGGAAACGCGTAGCGAGGCTAGAAAGAAGGTTCCTCCTACGGAAGAGGAATTAATTGAATTCCAGAAAGATTTAGCTCGTAGAGAAGCAGCTCTCATTAATCAAACCGCCGCGTTGACTCAACTCAAATTGCAATACGAAACAGAAACGCGTGAGCAAAGAGTAACGTACGAGGATATACGCCGCGAGATAGCAGAAATCCGATCGGCCAGAGATTCTCAATCAATTCCAGCTAGCCCAGTCGTTGCGCCCCGCGAACCCATAATGCACGATTCTTCGAATTTCACCGTTAAACAAGCGGTTGAACTTGTGCCTACCTTTGACGGCACCTCCATAACCGTGCTACAATTCGTTCGCGCGTGCAAGCGAGCCTTGGAGGCTGTTCCAGCCACAGCTGAGCGTACCCTCACTAGATTAGTATGCAATAAGCTTAGAGGACAGGCATACGCCGCGATTGAAGACGTAAATATTAACACAATCTCTGAATTGTGCAACCGCCTGAAAGATGTACTAGGCCCATATAAATTCATCGATCAGTATCGCGGAGAATTAGCTTCGATACACCAGGGACAGTCCGAGCACGTGTTGAATTATATTACGCGAGTAAAGGACCTTAGAACGGCGATCATAGATTCAGGCCGCGGGGTCCCCAATCTAGACGAGATTGACAAATTCACAGTTGATTGTTTCATGCGTGGTCTTATCCCAGCGCTTCGAGCCGAGGTCAGGCTCTGCGCGTCACTCGAATTACAGAAAATATTCGATGAAGCAGTAACCGCGTACAAACAGTACGAGCTTGACCGTGTTCGTTATCGCGACGACGGACGCCGCGTTGCATTCTCCGACTCTCGTAATCGCACACCAGAGCGATCAAGCAACTCTCCTTATGATAGGAATGCGCCAGAGCAGCGCAATAGATCTTCGGAAAGGAAAGATCAACGACCTTCCTTTTCACCTCGTGAATCCTGGCGAGACAGGAAACCCGATAACAGAGACGCGTATCGCTCTCCTCCTCCGCGACGTCACGAACCGTCGCAATCAAATCAGCGCGAAACGTATAAACGCGAAGATCGCGCTTCCCAGTCCCCAGGTCGCGATCGCTTTCCTACGGAGAATCAGAAGTATTGTAAATATTGTAAGCGCACGGGACATGACATACACGAATGTCGCCGCCGCGAATATTACAGTAGAAATGAGTCGGGAAACGAATCAAGCCTCCCGACAAACGCGACCAAAGGACGGGAGGCATCCCAAGAGAATCGCCAAAAGGCAACACAGCTGGCCGTCATCAGCGACGACCAGCAGTAGATGAAATTCGAGTAGATAGGAGAGATAACCCGGACGGTCAGCAGAATGAACGACCATCCGCGAAATTAGTCTCGGCAATAAATCTCGCGCCGGACTCCCCTATCCCTCGAATAAAAGCAAAATCGTCACTCTTCTCAAAAGAGTGTGAGTTCCTCTTGGACACCGGGTCCGAGGTCAACTTAATCCGAGCGTCTGGTATCAAATCTGACGTTCATCTAAAAACTGACAGCGTCATACACGTCCATGGCGTGACAGAAGGAGAAATTGCGACCCTCGGTTATATCAATGCGGAGCTAGCAGATTCCATTAAAGTCACGCTACACGTTCTGCCTGACAGTTTTCCAATTAATATAGATCGTATCTTAGGCTCCCCCTTCTTCAGAGAGGGAGCAGAGATATCATTTGCGAAGGAATGCGTAGAGTATAAAAACCTACGTATTCCCTTTTCGAATCCTCGGGAATATTCCGTCGAAAGCCGTACCGCCGCCTGCATAGCCGTCAACGTAAAGGGCCCAAGCGAAGGGTATGTGCGAAAAGTAGATGTAAAACCCGATGTGTTCTTAGGTGATTGTTTAGTCACCAACCGTAACGGAAAGGCATACCTGCGATGCTTTAACGCATCGTCCGAAGTGGCGTCCTTCTCCCTGCCTACGTTGGAGGTGGAAGAGATCGAGGTTCCCTTTTCGAATATTCAAGCCGAAGTCAATTCGGACTTATTCAATGCTCGTGCGTGCCGCGCGCACGAGACGATCGTTAACGATCAACTCGCGTCTTCTATTAATTCCGGTAACCATTCCGACGATTCCGGTAGCCATCCCGATTCTTTAAATAATTCCGGTAACCATCCCGACGATTCCGGTAGCCATCCCGATTCTTTAAATAATTCCGGTAACCATCCCGACGATTCCGGTAGCCATCCCGATACTTTAAAGAATTCCGGTAACCATCCCGACGATTTATATTCAAAGTCCTGTGTGGAAAGAAACATCAACGCCTTCGCCTCAGATGAACTTTTAGAATGTTCATATGAGAACAATTTAGAAAACATTTCTATTCCTAAAGTTAAATCAAAAGGAGTTTATGTTTTGCCACAAACTCCTATCTTCAAATCCTCGCCGGAACAAGACCTCTTGCAGCTTCAACGATCAGGTATCCGTGCGACCGAAAACAAAGTCCATGCGTCTGGCAAATACAATTCCGCGAGATTCGCGTCAGCAAGAAAAAGAAATAAAGCCGATACATTATACTCGCCCGAGACAACTAAGTCTGATTATAAGCTTTCGTTATGTATCTTGCGAAACGAATTCAATCTTCCTAGCGTTAACAGAGTCTCCAATATCGTTACGCCAACGATAAACTATCGCAGCGACCCAAGAGCGAAATTTAAAACCTCTGGTCAGCATCACCCCACTCCACAGCAGGAAGACGATATCCCTGCGACGCAACGAGATCTTCAAGGAGAAACCGTCACCCCTGAAGATCATCAGTCTCTCGACAACGCTATAACAGCAACCATGCAGCCGATACAAGCAGCTATCTTGCTCTCTATTGCCACGTGTCACGTCCTGGCGGGGCTATAAGAGCAAGAGAAGAGAATACCGCGGCCCGGCTACTCTACTCTTCCACTGACTGACATTTAATAAAAGTGTTGGTCTTTTTATCAACAGACTAGGACCCGATGCCGACACCTGCATGCAGTCTTACACAGATGAATGATGCACGCGACCCTGAAACATACGCGGTAATATGTTCCACTTACTTTTACGCTTCGCTTGTTTGTCGATTGACACGAGACATGAATTCGCAACGGATGAACAGCTACGGTTGCGCTGATGGCCTTGAATACGGTCCGCTCTGCTTGACAGGGGTTGATCCAAATGGCTGGAAACGACCTTCAAGGATTGACGACTGCGCCAAACTCTGTCACGTCAATATTTGACAGGAACGACCTCCAATGATTGACAGCTGGCTGCTACGGTATTGTAGACGGATGCGCTCGTTGAGGAAACGGGCGTGGACGCTGTACGATACCGTGAATCTAACTCACGAATATCGTCCGCGTGATTGACGATATTTTAACTAGCGAAAACGGGCGTGGACGCTGTGCGATCCCGTGAATTTATCTCGCGAATATCGTCCGCGTGGTTGACGATATTTTGATTCGAGAAAACGGACGTGGATGCTGCGGAGCTTGCTATGCGAGCAAGTCTATCACTATCACGCACGTACGCGAACACGTAACAGGAAATTGAATAAGGAATACTATTCGCGAACTTTCCAGTGAGAACTCTATCTCTAACTAACAACGTGTCACTTCAAACTACGAAGTTAGGAGCAAGGAAATAATAATTGGGATTTAGATTGACTCTGGTAAAACAAAGTATATTAATAACGTAAAAGAATACAAAGGTAAAGATGCTTATTGTTAACGAAATCGAAATACGTACTAAGTACGAAATATGAAACGCAATAAAAATGTTTAATTGAATAAACGAAGTAATGTTTGAATTAAACGAATAAGAATACGATATTACTGAATGGTATTATGGACTGTGTCTAAACAGTATGGATTTGGAAAGATTGTGTCTAAACAATCTGGATTTGGAAAGACTATGTCTAAATAGTCTGGACTTGGAAGATTGACGAAAACTCGACTGACCCACTCGGGTCCCCGGAGAGGACTGGGGAAAATCGAACGTTCGTCGACGAATAACGTTCGTCCGAAAAATGCTGACTTCGCAAAAGGGGACCGTGTCCTCTTTGTGCCGGTCTTCGTCGTAAACAGCGCGATGGCCGCCGCACTAGAGTCAGCAGTTTTCGTTCCCAGTGGTGCAGGACTCGAAAATTAAGTGGTAACCATTGGCGTACCTATTTATTTATTTAAATAAATTGGGACTTAGAATATTTTCGAGCGCTTGCTCTTGCAAGGCGTTTCGATGTAAATTTTATATGTCATATGATTAGTTGACATCATTTGTCGACCGATCATATGTTTGAAAATATTCTAAGTACTTTTGAAAATTACCAAAAATCGAAATTTTGGTAAAGTCTAAACAAACGCGAATTGAGAACCTAACCTACAAATTTTTAGGTTAGTTTCATGATTTTCGCTCACGAGTCCAATGATATTTCAATCTTCGAGTTTGGGCCATTTTTGGCTATTTTAGGATTTTGACAGATTTTGGATTTTAGGTTATGTTGATGGATTTCAATCAGATGTACGTGGTGTTAAGGATTCGTTGTTATGAAGGATTTTTAGGAGGTTTGGAATCTTTAAAGGGGAACGCTCGCTCTTATGTATCTAATTTTACATGTAGTCTTAAAGCTAACGTCGGAGGTGCGACCGACGTCACACCTCCCCCCTTAGAGAAGAGATTTCACGCAGTGGAATCTCTGCCTCTGGGTGGCGGTAGACAGGATGCACTGAAATGTCATCCCTGTCTCGCAACACTGGGTCAAGGGAATCGCAAATTAACGTTCGTTTCGTCAAGGGAGGACGGGTTCGGAATTCTCCGACACTGGCACTATCACTATCTTTGTCCTCGATGGCCGCTGAAGTCTTGTTGTCTCTCTGCTTCATGAATATAAAGAACCGGGTCAGTGAACTCCAGATGGCGACAACGAGATGCAGGCTCCAGCCGTATAGTGAGTGTAATGCGATGCCGTTAACGATCGTACTGATGATTGTTTTGATCGTGCGGATCGCTACATACACTCCGATTATTCCAGCACTTATTGATCCGAATGTAGTGAATCCGGACCATAATTTCTGTGCTGTAGACTCCGCTATCTGCTGTAGGGAGTTTTCATCGAGCAGGTTGAACATATTGATGTTTCCTGCTGCAAACTGTCTTCCCGTCGCACCCTGTGCGATTGAATTTATGACTGCTACCTTCTCTACAGGAAACATTATATGATCCTGTAGTTTGTCCAGGTCGTCTTGTGAATAAATGCCTCCCGTTGCCAAGTTCTTCGGATCTATGTATTTCCAGGTTGACTTGGCGAGGGGGTGAAGCTCCGAAGGAGTGATGGCCTCCATCAATGACGGTGTTAGGCGATACCATGTTCCGTGGAGTCTGTAATATGGGGGAAGTAGCTCATTGCATGGCTTTTCTGTCCCCGTATTTGAAATGATGTGGTCCCTTGGCTTCAGGAATTTTGATGTGTTCCGATACGTGATGGGTAGCTCATCATAACACCGTTCGGTTTTCCTCACTTGGACCGTGACTGGTATGCACTTTATTATGTGCACTACCTCTCCTGCTGGAACTGCGATAAATCCGACATCCTTCATGATGGCAGTGGCAACTTCTTCGGGTGCTGAATGTAATAATGTGAGGGCGTTCTGGAGAATCTGACGCTCTAGCTCACACTTCTGACGGATTACATCTTTGTAGAGTTGAGAAAATTGTTTCCGGAGGTGCTTCTCCACGTAGACAAATTTGCTGTTGACATACGTGAAGATGTCCAGATTGTTGACCAAGGTGTGTGTTTTCTCCTTGAATTTTCCTGAACTTCCAACTTCCAGAATGAACAGCTTGGGGTGTTCCGTACGGATTATGACATATCCGCAAACTGACGATCTGCCTGTCTCCGTGAGTGCAAAAGTCGTGTCCTGCGATGCTACGGTATACAGGGTTGGAGAAGGATTCACCTTGGAGGATAGTTTAGTGGCTATCCCTTCGTACAAGACATCATAATTATTGAATTTGCACGAGTCCGTCGGCGTGGTTTCCCAGAACGTATGGCCATCTTGTGCGTCTAAGCAGCTTCCTTTTTGAAGGGGGCAGGTTTGCCCAGTTTGTAGATGAATCTGTCCGGTTGACAATCTGATTGGAGCGATGTAGTCGCGGATCGTGATTCGGACTAAAGCTTGTACCACGACATCGGTCCAAGTCCCAAACGGATCACTATACGTGGTTCCAGCGCAGCTACCATCGTTCTGAATAACTCCTGCTAACGTGAGGCCGTGAGAGGAGGTCGAGTTCGGCTGAATACCTGTGATCTGAGCGGCTGGGGTGATGAATATTGTCCCCGTCGTGTGTAGGCTCGAACAGGTTTCGCTGGAGATCGGTAATATATAGTCTTGTCGACCATTGGATACTACCGAATTATGTGAATGCATGCCACAATAGTATATGGTTCTGTCTATTCCGATATGGCATTGCAAAACACGAGCTTGCGAGAATTCAGCTAGCTGCAGGAGCTGAATTCTTTCTAAATTTTCAGCTGGTGCGATGTCTTCTGGCTCGCAGTTAAGAGTGTCAATAGTTGAATACGTGGTAATATTCAAGGTTGAACCTCCACAGTCATATCCAATGAGTGTTGAGGCTTGCGTGGCAATAGAGAGCAAGATAGCTGCTTGTATCGGCTGCATGGTTGCTGTTATAGCGTTGTCGAGAAACTGATGATCTTCAGGGATGACGGTTTCTCCTTGAAGATCTCGTTGCGTCGCAGGGATATCGTCTTCCTGCTGTGGAGTGGGGTGATGCTGACCAGAGGTTTTAAATTTCGCTCTTGGGTCGCTGCGATAGTTTATCGTTGGCGTAACGATATTGGAGACTCTGTTAACGCTAGGAAGATTGAATTCGTTTCGCAAGATACATAACGAAAGCTTATAATCAGACTTAGTTGTCTCGGGCGAGTATAATGTATCGGCTTTATTTCTTTTTCTTGCTGACGCGAATCTCGCGGAATTGTATTTGCCAGACGCATGGACTTTGTTTTCGGTCGCACGGATACCTGATCGTTGAAGCTGCAAGAGGTCTTGTTCCGGCGAGGATTTGAAGATAGGAGTTTGTGGCAAAACATAAACTCCTTTTGATTTAACTTTAGGAATAGAAATGTTTTCTAAATTGTTCTCATATGAACATTCTAAAAGTTCATCTGAGGCGAAGGCGTTGATGTTTCTTTCCACACAGGACTTTGAATATAAATCGTCGGGATGGTTACCGGAATTCTTTAAAGTATCGGGATGGCTACCGGAATCGTCGGGATGGTTACCGGAATTGTTTAAAGAATCGGGATGGCTACCGGAATCGTCGGGATGGTTACCGGAATTATTTAAAGAATCGGGATGGCTACCGGAATCGTCGGGATGGTTACCGGAATTATTTAAAGAATCGGGATGGCTACCGGAATCGTCGGGATGGTTACCGGAATTAATAGAAGACGCGAGTTGATCGTTAACGATCGTCTCGTGCGCGCGGCACGCACGAGCATTGAATAAGTCCGAATTGACTTCGGCTTGAATATTCGAAAAGGGAACCTCGATCTCTTCCACCTCCAACGTAGGCAGGGAGAAGGACGCCACTTCGGACGATGCGTTAAAGCATCGCAGGTATGCCTTTCCGTTACGGTTGGTGACTAAACAATCACCTAAGAACACATCGGGTTTTACATCTACTTTTCGCACATACCCTTCGCTTGGGCCCTTTACGTTGACGGCTATGCAGGCGGCGGTACGGCTTTCGATGGAATATTCCCGAGGATTCGAAAAGGGGATACGTAGGTTTTTATACTCTACGCATTCCTTCGCAAATGATATCTCTGCTCCCTCTCTGAAGAAGGGGGAGCCTAAGATACCATCTATATTAATTGGAAAACTGTCAGGCAGAACGTGTAGCGTGACTTTAATGGAATCTGCTAGCTCCGCATTGATATAACCGAGGGTCGCAATTTCTCCTTCTGTCACGCCATGGACGTGTATGACGCTGTCAGTTTTTAGATGAACGTCAGATTTGATACCAGACGCTCGGATTAAGTTGACCTCGGACCCGGTGTCCAAGAGGAACTCACACTCTTTTGAGAAGAGTGACGATTTTGCTTTTATTCGAGGGATAGGGGAGTCCGGCGCGAGATTTATTGCCGAGACTAATTTCGCGGATGGTCGTTCATTCTGCTGACCGTCCGGGTTATCTCTCCTATCTACTCGAATTTCATCTACTGCTGGTCGTCGCTGATGACGGCCAGCTGTGTTGCCTTTTGGCGATTCTCTTGGGATGCCTCCCGTCCTTTGGTCGCGTTTGTCGGGAGGCTTGATTCGTTTCCCGACTCATTTTTACTGTAATATTCGCGGCGGCGACATTCGTGTATGTCATGTCCCGTGCGCTTACAATATTTACAATACTTTTGATTCTCCGTAGGAAAGCGATCGCGACCTGGGGACTGGGAAGCGCGATCTTCGCGTTTATACGTTTCGCGCTGATTTGATTGCGACGGTTCGTGACGTCGCGGAGGAGGAGAGCGATACGCGTCTCTGTTATCGGATTTCCTGTCTCGCCAGGATTCACGAGGTGAAAAGGAAGGTCGTTGATCTTTCCTTTCCGAAGATCTGTTGCGCTGCTCAGGCGCATTCCTATCATAATAAGAGTTGCTTGATCGCTCTGGTGTGCGATTACGAGAGTCGGAGAATGCAACGCGGCGTCCGTCGTCACGATAACGAACACGGTCAAGCTCGTACTGTTTGTACGCGGTTACTGCTTCGTCGAATATTTTCTGTAATTCGAGTGACGCGCAGAGCCTGACCTCGGCTCGAAGCGCTGGGATAAGACCACGCATGAAACAATCAATTGTGAATTTATCAATCTCGTCTAGATTGGGGACCCCGCGGCCTGAATCTATGATCGCCGTTCTAAGGTCCTTTACTCGCGTAATATAATTCAACACGTGCTCGGACTGTCCCTGGTGTATCGAAGCTAATTCTCCGCGATACTGATCGATGAATTTATATGGGCCTAGTACATCTTTCAGGCGGTTGCACAATTCAGAGATTGTGTTAATATTTACGTCTTCAATCGCGGCGTATGCCTGTCCTCTAAGCTTATTGCATACTAATCTAGTGAGGGTACGCTCAGCTGTGGCTGGAACAGCTTCCAAGGCTCGCTTGCACGCGCGAACGAATTGTAGCACGGTTATGGAGGTGCCGTCAAAGGTAGGCACAAGTTCAACCGCTTGTTTAACGGTGAAATTCGAAGAATCGTGCATTATGGGTTCGCGGGGCGCAACGACTGGGCTAGCTGGAATTGATTGAGAATCTCTGGCCGATCGGATTTCTGCTATCTCGCGGCGTATATCCTCGTACGTTACTCTCTGCTCACGCGTTTCTGTTTCGTATTGCAATTTGAGTTGAGTCAACGCGGCGGTTTGATTAATGAGAGCTGCTTCTCTACGAGCTAAATCTTTCTGGAATTCAATTAATTCCTCTTCCGTAGGAGGAACCTTCTTTCTAGCCTCGCTACGCGTTTCCATGATTGCGTCGCTTGAAAATTTCTAAGTATGAAATTCGCGAAAAATAATCCGACTATATAACGTGGGCGAAGGGGCGTTTTCTAAACCGCCCGTCGCACTTTAACGTTCACTAAAACTCTCGATGAATTTGTACTGAGTACGAACATCGCGAAAAATAATTTGAGTATGTAACGTGGGCGAAAGGGCATTTCCTTCACTGCCCGTCGCACTTTTAACTGACACTATGCTTTCACGGACTCTAAGTCTACTGCGTTAAATTGTCAAACAATGATGGAACGCGCAGGGGTTCGCGTGCTAACACTGATTCTATTTTTATTCCTCGATGCCGTGCTTCTAACATCGGTGACCAACGAGTGTCCTACCGACTGCGCCAAATTTGTCACAACAAATTTTGGCAGAGGTAGGACACATGACGTATCCTACAAAAGTGTTGACGGTGTCTCTAACATCGGTGACCAACGAGTGTCCTACCGACTGCGCCAAATTTGTCACGTCCTGGCGGGGCTATAAGAGCAAGAGAAGAGAATACCGCGGCCCGGCTACTCTACTCTTCCACTGACTGACATTTAATAAAAGTGTTGGTCTTTTTATCAACAGACTAGGACCCGATGCCGACACCTGCATGCAGTCTTACACAGATGAATGATGCACGCGACCCTGAAACATACGCGGTAATATGTTCCACTTACTTTTACGCTTCGCTTGTTTGTCGATTGACACGAGACATGAATTCGCAACGGATGAACAGCTACGGTTGCGCTGATGGCCTTGAATACGGTCCGCTCTGCTTGACAGGGGTTGATCCAAATGGCTGGAAACGACCTTCAAGGATTGACGACTGCGCCAAACTCTGTCACGTCAATATTTGACAGGAACGACCTCCAATGATTGACAGCTGGCTGCTACGGTATTGTAGACGGATGCGCTCGTTGAGGAAACGGGCGTGGACGCTGTACGATACCGTGAATCTAACTCACGAATATCGTCCGCGTGATTGACGATATTTTAACTAGCGAAAACGGGCGTGGACGCTGTGCGATCCCGTGAATTTATCTCGCGAATATCGTCCGCGTGGTTGACGATATTTTGATTCGAGAAAACGGACGTGGATGCTGCGGAGCTTGCTATGCGAGCAAGTCTATCACTATCACGCACGTACGCGAACACGTAACAGGAAATTGAATAAGGAATACTATTCGCGAACTTTCCAGTGAGAACTCTATCTCTAACTAACAACGTGTCACTTCAAACTACGAAGTTAGGAGCAAGGAAATAATAATTGGGATTTAGATTGACTCTGGTAAAACAAAGTATATTAATAACGTAAAAGAATACAAAGGTAAAGATGCTTATTGTTAACGAAATCGAAATACGTACTAAGTACGAAATATGAAACGCAATAAAAATGTTTAATTGAATAAACGAAGTAATGTTTGAATTAAACGAATAAGAATACGATATTACTGAATGGTATTATGGACTGTGTCTAAACAGTATGGATTTGGAAAGATTGTGTCTAAACAATCTGGATTTGGAAAGACTATGTCTAAATAGTCTGGACTTGGAAGATTGACGAAAACTCGACTGACCCACTCGGGTCCCCGGAGAGGACTGGGGAAAATCGAACGTTCGTCGACGAATAACGTTCGTCCGAAAAATGCTGACTTCGCAAAAGGGGACCGTGTCCTCTTTGTGCCGGTCTTCGTCGTAAACAGCGCGATGGCCGCCGCACTAGAGTCAGCAGTTTTCGTTCCCAGTGGTGCAGGACTCGAAAATTAAGTGGTAACCATTGGCGTACCTATTTATTTATTTAAATAAATTGGGACTTAGAATATTTTCGAGCGCTTGCTCTTGCAAGGCGTTTCGATGTAAATTTTATATGTCATATGATTAGTTGACATCATTTGTCGACCGATCATATGTTTGAAAATATTCTAAGTACTTTTGAAAATTACCAAAAATCGAAATTTTGGTAAAGTCTAAACAAACGCGAATTGAGAACCTAACCTACAAATTTTTAGGTTAGTTTCATGATTTTCGCTCACGAGTCCAATGATATTTCAATCTTCGAGTTTGGGCCATTTTTGGCTATTTTAGGATTTTGACAGATTTTGGATTTTAGGTTATGTTGATGGATTTCAATCAGATGTACGTGGTGTTAAGGATTCGTTGTTATGAAGGATTTTTAGGAGGTTTGGAATCTTTAAAGGGGAACGCTCGCTCTTATGTATCTAATTTTACATGTAGTCTTAAAGCTAACGTCGGAGGTGCGACCGACGTCACACACGCAAGCCTCAACACTCATTGGATATGACTGTGGAGGTTCAACCTTGAATATTACCACGTATTCAACTATTGACACTCTTAACTGCGAGCCAGAAGACATCGCACCAGCTGAAAATTTAGAAAGAATTCAGCTCCTGCAGCTAGCTGAATTCTCGCAAGCTCGTGTCTTGCAATGCCATATCGGAATAGACAGAACCATATACTATTGTGGCATGCACTCACATAATTCGGTAGTATCCAATGGTCGACAAGACTATATATTACCGATCTCCAGCGAAACCTGTTCGAGCCTACACACGACGGGGACAATATTCATCACCCCAGCCGCTCAGATCACAGGTATTCAGCCGAACTCGACCTCCTCTCACGGCCTCACGTTAGCAGGAGTTATTCAGAACGATGGTAGCTGCGCTGGAACCACGTATAGTGATCCGTTTGGGACTTGGACCGATGTCGTGGTACAAGCTTTAGTCCGAATCACGATCCGCGACTACATCGCTCCAATCAGATTGTCAACCGGACAGATTCATCTACAAACTGGGCAAACCTGCCCCCTTCAAAAAGGAAGCTGCTTAGACGCACAAGATGGCCATACGTTCTGGGAAACCACGCCGACGGACTCGTGCAAATTCAATAATTATGATGTCTTGTACGAAGGGATAGCCACTAAACTATCCTCCAAGGTGAATCCTTCTCCAACCCTGTATACCGTAGCATCGCAGGACACGACTTTTGCACTCACGGAGACAGGCAGATCGTCAGTTTGCGGATATGTCATAATCCGAACGGAACACCCCAAGCTGTTCATTCTGGAAGTTGGAAGTTCAGGAAAATTCAAGGAGAAAACACACATGTCACGTCCTGGCGGGGCTATAAAAGCAAGAGAAGAGAATACCGCGGCCCGGCTACTCTACTCTTCCACTGACTGACATTTAATAAAAGTGTTGGTCTTTTTATCAACAGACTAGGACCCGATGCCGACACCTGCATGCAGTCTTACACAGATGAATGATGCACGCGACCCTGAAACATACGCGGTAATATGTTCCACTTACTTTTACGCTTCGCTTGTTTGTCGATTGACACGAGAAATGAATTCGCAACGGATGAACAGCTACGGTTGCGCTGATGGCCTTGAATACGGTCCGCTCTGCTTGACAGGCGTTGATCCAAATGGCTGGAAACGACCTTCAAGGATTGACGACTGCGCCAAACTCTGTCACGTCAATATTTGACAGGAACGACCTCCAATGATTGACAGCTGGCTGCTACGGTATTGTAGACGGATGCGCTCGTTGAGGAAACGGGCGTGGACGCTGTACGATACCGTGAATCTAACTCACGAATATCGTCCGCGTGATTGACGATATTTTAACTAGCGAAAACGGGCGTGGACGCTGTGCGATCCCGTGAATTTATCTCGCGAATATCGTCCGCGTGGTTGACGATATTTTGATTCGAGAAAACGGACGTGGATGCTGCGGAGCTTGCTATGCGAGCAAGTCTATCACTATCACGCACGTACGCGAACACGTAACAGGAAATTGAATAAGGAATACTATTCGCGAACTTTCCAGTGAGAACTCTATCTCTAACTAACAACGTGTCACTTCAAACTACGAAGTTAGGAGCAAGGAAATAATAATTGGGATTTAGATTGACTCTGGTAAAACAAAGTATATTAATAACGTAAAAGAATACAAAGGTAAAGATGCTTACTATTAACGAAATCGAAATACGTACTAAGTACGAAATATGAAACGCAATAAAAATGTTTAATTGAATAAACGAAGTAATATTTGAATTAAACGAATAAGAATACGATATTACTGAATGGTATTATGGACTGTGTCTAAACAGTATGGATTTGGAAAGATTGTGTCTAAACAATCTGGATTTGGAAAGACTATGTCTAAATAGTCTGGACTTGGAAGATTGACGAAAACTCGACTGACCCACTCGGGTCCCCGGAGAGGACTGTGGAGAATCGAACGTTCGTCGACGAACAACGTTCGTTCGAAAAATGCTGACTTCGCAAAAGGGGACCGTGTCCTCTTTGTGCCGGTCTTCGTCGTAAACAGCGCGATGGCCGCCGCACTAGAGTCAGCAGTTTTCGTTCCCAGTGGTGCAGGACTCGAAAATTAAGTGGTAACCATTGGCGTACCTATTTATTTATTTAAATAAATTGGGACTTAGAATATTTTCGAGCGCTTGCTCTTGCAAGGCGTTTCGATGTAAATTTTATATGTCATATGATTAGTTGACATCATTTGTCGACCGATCATATGTTTGAAAATATTCTAAGTACTTTTGAAAATTACCAAAAATCGAAATTTTGGTAAAGTCTAAACAAACGCGAATTGAGAACATAACCTACAAATTTTTAGGTTAGTTTCATGATTTTCGCTCACGAGTCCAATGATATTTCAATCTTCGAGTTTGGGCCATTTTTGGCTATTTTAGGATTTTGACAGATTTTGGATTTTAGGTTATGTTGATGGTGTCACGGCCGTCACTGTGTTTTTGTTACAGGTACCAGGAGAGAGAAAAGAGAACAGTGACAGACGGACGGTTGAGATATGAAGATTAAAATGAGGAGTGGTCTTTCGTGCCGAGACAGCCGCGGGCTGTCATATGCACTAGGACAACCGATATTGCTATGGATGCAGTCAAGAAGAGAACGTCCGACGCGGTTACAAGGAGTGTCCCGACAAGAATCGCGCGCGAGAGGATGCAACGAGAACGGTGAGTTTACAGGATTCAACAATTATACAAGTTATTATACGACTCACCGCAATGTTGTATTGACACCTAATAATATTGTTGTAGCAGGAACTGGCGGTACTGGCAGTAAGTGTCGTACATCGGGTCTTCTATACAGATGTCCTCGAGGTGGGGAAGATCTGGCAGAGTTGCTGCTGCTCGGTTTGGGACGACGTTAGTGGCCTTGGATGCTGGCCGCAAGATGACACGTTGATGAGCTGGCAGAGGAACGTCACGGATGATTCGGCAACGGACCCTGGGAACGATGATCGTGTCTCGGCTGTCGTCGTCGTCGGCTATGTTGATCACCTCTGGACAATCGACCGGATGTAGAACTGGCGTCGGAGTTCGCGAGAGGTCCGCGTGGTTGACCTCTTTAGGAGGATTGCAAGGGCAACCGTATACAGAAACGTAATCGGACGCGTCACACGGAATGTGCTCGGTGGTTCCCAGAAGTTCTGTCCACTCGGTAGTGGCAATGATTTGATCGAGCACCGCTTTATTTCTCAACGCGCGTCTCAATTTAGCAAGTTGATACTTGCGTCCCGCTCGACGTGGGCGTCGCATGGGTAAGGAATAGTAATGATGGAATATTAATAATATAATGAAAATGAACTTCCATTTGTTGTTAACCTTTTAGGTAGTTAACTCGCTTCACGTCTATAGTGGCGGCTCAGCGTTTCCACTGCGCTCTTTAGACCAATTCTAGACGTGGCACGAGAACTTCTCTATGACTCGCTTCAAATTCCTTATTGGCGGCTCAGCGTTTCCACTGCGCTCTTTAGACCAAGTCCGGATATGTCACGAGTTTAATATATTCGATGCAAGAACTGAATTGGAAGATGGTGTTGAACTAACACAAGAATAACAAGATCGAAGCACTGGTATAACAACGATATATTAAATAAGAACTGGTAAGTACACTGGTATACAATATGTAAGTAGTATTATAATAGGAGTAGTAATTGGATTAATGAATAATGGATATAGTAATATGTTGTAGGAATAATGTATGAGAATTAGGACTTGAGTTGAGTTGAGTTAGAGTTGGAATTGGAATTGGAATTAGGAGTGAAGGATCGACACACTTCACTTTCGCGGAGCTAGACTGAACACGTCTGCTCTTGAAGTCGGAAGAAGCCGGACTGGCACGTCCGTGCGAGTCGCTCGCTTGGAGCGAACCGTTCGAGTCGCTGGCTGAAGGCGGACTGATGCAAGCGTCCGCTCTGCCTTGCCTCCTTCGGTCGGAGTGGGGATAGCTGACGCTGCAGTCTCTTTGTTCTTCGGTCGTCGGAGTGGGAGAACCGCTGACGCAGCAGCGTCTTCGCTCCCGGGGACTGCACGTGCATTTCTGCTGACGCTGCAGTCTCGTGGCTGTCCTATTGCCCTCTACGAGCGTGGGACTGCTGATGCAGCAGTCTTTGGACTTCTCGACGTTTCTAGAAGCTTCCAGATGCTTCCAGAGTGATGCAATACTTTATTGCATTATGTGTCGTGGTGATGGGTTGAAACTGAGGTAAGGTGTTGATCAAGGTGAAGTTATGGTGATGGGTAGAGACGGAGATAAGGATTAGAACAATAGAATAATGAAATCTTAATACTATGCTCTTATGTCTAGGGGACGGTGTGTGGATCTTATGCAGATCAGACCTTGTATACATAGTGTGTGTACAAGGCCAACGTCGTACATCGGACGACGTAACACCTCCCAACGCGGAAAAGAAATTTCTTACAAGGAAGAAATTTCTCGCTCAACACTCGATCTCACACTCATTCATGCGACGCATCGTCCGGGGGTACTCCGCGCAGGGAGCACAGTTCTCGGCGAGTATTTCC
Organism: Lasioglossum baleicum; assembly: GCF_051020765.1. NCBI lineage: Eukaryota > Metazoa > Arthropoda > Insecta > Hymenoptera > Halictidae > Lasioglossum > Lasioglossum baleicum. The sequence goes on along the minus strand of NW_027469194.1, from coordinate 70,512 downwards.
TATATTTGTACGAAACACTGGTCGCACTGAAATGTTGTCGGTGTCGGCACGTGGGGCTGGGGCTGGTTTTATGCAATTTATTTCGCTTTGTTCATTTTGCATAGTTGGGTTTTGGGTGGGTGGGGAATCACTGGTGTCACTGTCACTTTTGTCTTTTCTTATCTTCTTCCAGATGAGTGTCACGTTTCGCTGACGCGGGGTTTGCGTTGGATTATTCGGCGCACGCTTGAGTTTGTTTGCGTGTACAATCTTAAAATGGTTCCCTACTTTAATTTTTACATTGTTTGAGTCTAGGATGTCGCAAATTTCGTGAGGACCCGTATATTGCGCATCGAATTTGCCCTTGCAGGGTTCTTTGAGTAGGAATACCTGTTCTCCCACCTTGAATTCTACAGGGTTAATTCTTCTATCGTAGTATGATTTGGATTTCCTTTTCGCGGAGACTAAGTTTCCGCGCGCGCGAATCTGGGTTTCGGTTATCTTTCTTTGCAATTGGGAGAGGTAGTGGGTATAGGAGTCGTTTTCGCATTCGTAGGAGTAGGAATCGGCGGATGGGACTCGCGCCAAAGAGCCGAATACTAACTCGTGCGGCGTGAAATCTGTGCCCTCGTGGACACTCGTATTGTAACTAAACATTGCCAAATCGACCCATTTGTCCCAGTTGTTCTTGTGGACGTATTGCTTCAGGTACTCTGCTAAGACGTGATGGGATCTCTCGATTGACCCATTGCTTTGAGGGTGGAAGGCTGTTGTTTGCAGCCGAGTTATTCTGAATCTTTTTGCGATGGCCTTCATCAGGGAACTTGTGAAATTCGCTCCTTGATCCGTTAGGATGGCTTTAGGTGTTCCGAAACGACAGATAAAATTGTTTATAAATGCATCCGCAGTGCTGATGGCATCGGCGGATTTAAGAGGGATTGCGGTTGAGTGTTTCGTTAATAGATCCTGTATGGTTAAGATGTATGTGTTTCCGTCGTTGGTTGTTGGAAGGGGCCCTACAATGTCCATGGACACCTTATCGAACGCTCTACCGGGTGTATCCGTTATTCTCATCGGCAGGCGCGTTTTTACCCTGGTCAGTTTATTACGTTGGCAACTGAGGCAGTTATTAACGTAGTTCGTTATCTGGATCTTCATACCGCTCCACCAATATCTTTCGCGGATTCTCTTCAGGGTTTTTGTAATTCCTTTGTGCCCTGCGTACGCAGAGACGTGATTTTCTGCGATAATATCATTCCATCTATCTTCGGCCGGTATCTGGATTTCGTTTGCGCAGAAGAATATGTGTACGGGGGTGTCTTCGAATGTCGCGATGAGGAGGTTCGAGACGTACTCCATGGAATTGTCGTCTATATAGGTTTTAGAGATTGAAAATGTTCGCAGTCTGAGTTCGTTGGCTACATCAAGTAATGTCCGGAAACATTCTTTTAGGTCGTCAGTTGAAACCTCGTGAGTCAGGGATGGTTTGATGGGTATCTGTATTAGCTTGTTGCTACCGAAATTACTTATCTTTGCTTTGAATAAGGTCAGATCTCGACCGTCGGACAGTTTCCTTTGTCTATGGAGGTCTACGGCTCCTGGGTCTATAGGTTGACCATCCAGGGTTGTGAAACATACTAAATTATCTTTCCTCATAATTAGTCGGTCGCGGAGGTACGTTATTCTCCCTTGTCGTCTTGGCTCCTCATCTTCTTCCTCGTCCTCGGAGGGTAAGGTTTCTTCTTCTTCATCGAGCCAGTTTGGTCCCGTTGGTTGGGGAATTAGGCTGGGGACGGCGGTTAAAATGTCCTCTAGTCCTGTTATGGGTGATTCCTCTTGACTGGAGGCGGGTACTAGGGGTGGTGATACCAAAAGGCTGTCGTCATCTGAACTCGCCCTAGGGCGTGGTGGCGTTTTCGATGGTGGTTCAGATGTTGAGTTTGACGATGATTTCCTCTTCCTCGGGGGAATTGACTGAGGCGGTGGCATAAGATGCGAGTCGGCCCATCTCCTTCGGCGGTTATCGAAGAGAGGGGTTCCTGGATTTGATAACGGTGCTCTTGGCGGCGATGTGCCTCCAGGGGTGCTCCATGAGAGGGGCAACGTAACTGGGTTTCGGGAGAGGGCATCAGCGTTAGAATTCGCTTTTCCAGGTTTGTAGACGACTTTATATTCAAACTCGGCCAGTTTTAGGCGCCATCTGAGGAGGCGCGACGTAGGGTCTTTTACTGACGTCATCCAGACCAGCGGTTTATGGTCTGTGATTAGTGTAAATTTTCGGCCGTAAATATATGGTCTAAAATACTGTACTGCGAATATTATGGCTAAACACTCCTTCTCTATTGTAGAATAGTTCACTTCGGCGCCCTGCAGGATCCTTGAGGCATAGGCAACGGGACGATCCTTGCCTACTTCGCCTTGGCTTAGTACGGCGCCGATGGCATATCCAGATGCATCGCAGGTGACGTTAAACGGCTTATCGAAATCCGGGTATTGAAGGACCGGTTCGTCACACAGAGCTTGTCGTAGGTCTTCGAAGGCCTTTTCTTGTTTTGGACCCCATTCGAAATTGTGCTCTTTGGCGAGGAGTTGGGTTAGGGGTTTGGAGATTTTAGCGAAGTCATTAATAAATTTGCGGTAGTACCCTGCAAGGCCTAGAAATTCGCGCACGTTTTTCGCGTTCTTAGGTCGTGGGAAATTTTGTACGGCATTAATTTTCTTTGGACATGGTCTGACGCCGTCTTGACTAATCTGATGTCCCAGGTATGCCACTTCCTTATGAAGGAAGCCGCATTTCGAGGGCTGTAATTTGAGGTTGGCTCCGCGCAGTCGGCGGGCTAGTTTATTGAATTTGGCATAATGTTCTTCTAGTGAACGCGCGTAGATCACGATATCATCGAGGTACACGAAGAGTTCGTTGCCTTGTAGGCCGCAGAGGACTGTGTCCATTAATCTTTGGAAGGTAGCCGGAGCATTACGGAGACCGAATGGCATTCTGTTGAATTCGTAGTGGCCGAAAGGCGTGGAGAAGGCGGTCTTCGCGGCATCTTCCTTCTCCATTCCTATCTGATGGAATCCGCTGGCTAAGTCAAACACACTGAAGTATGCGGCGCTGCCTAACTGATCTAGGATTTCGTTAATGCTAGGTAGCGGGTACGCGTCGGCCACCGATTTCTCGTTTAATGCGCGGTAATCGATTACCATGCGCCATTTTTTGTTACCCTCGGCGTCCGCTTTCTTAGGAACAATCCACAAGGGGGAATTATAAGGTGAGTTAGATGGAACGACTATGTCATTCCGTAAGAGTTCGGACATTTGTTTGTTGATTTCGTCCTTGTGGATTGGTGGGTAGCGATACTGTTTAACATGGATTGGAATATCATCCGTCGTGATGATTCTGTGAGTCACCGCATTTGTTTTCCCCAAACGATCCCCTTGGAGATGGAAAAGATCATTGTGCTTTTCTAACAAAGATTTAACATGGTCCATTTCGTCGCCGCTGAGATGATCCATGGGGATAGTTTCTAATAGCTCTTTCACGCGAGCTTCGTGGGAATTTGCGATGGAATAGGTCATTCTGACCTTGGTTTTATCGGGCTGGTTACCGGAGTTAGTATAATGATCGGGCTGGTTACCGGAGTTAGAATAAGGATCGGGCTGGTTACCGGAGTTAGAATAATGATCGGGCTGGTTACCGGAGTTAGTATAAGAATCGGGCTGGTTACCGGAGTTAGTATTGTCGGGATGGTTACCGAATGCGTCGGGGTGATACCCGGGATTAGAAAGGTCGGGATGGTTACCGAATACGTCGGGATGATACCCGGAATTAGAAAGGTCGGGATGGTTACCGAATGCGTCGGGATGATACCCGGAATTAGAAAGGTCGGAAGAGTACGACTCGATTTCTTCCATCTCCAATGGGGGCAATCGAAATGAAACTCTTTCCGACGAGGTGTTAAAACACCGGAGGCTCGCTTTGCCTTTACGATTGGTGACGACGCAGTCACCCAGGAATACATCCGGCGCTACATTAACACGGCGGATATATCCCTGTTTGGGTCCTTCGACGTCGACCGCTATGCACGCAACGGTACGAGGTTCGAGGACGAATTCTTCGGTTTTCGGAGGAGTCTTTGTTCGGACTCGATCCTCACGCTCCACGACCCGACTTCTCGCAGTGTACTCCGATATCTCTCGAGTCTCCTTCGATTCCGGCCGGCTTTTCACGGCGTTTTTCTCTAGGGAGTACTCGATCGAATCCCGAGGAGGCATTGAAATAACCTCCGTCACCGGGGCTCTGCAAGGTCTGACCGCGGGTGCACGAGGATTTGAGGAAGACACTCGAACGTTCCTTGCCGAATGTTCCTCACGCTTGGCGGCTGGAGTTTTAACGAGATCGTTGATCATAGACGAAGGCATTGAAATAACCTCTGCTGCCAATTTATCGCGAGGCTCAGCCGTGGGCGCGCAAGGGTTCGAGAAGGGAACCCGAATGTTTCCTATCGTTATGGATTGATTCGCAAAGGAGATCTCGGCTCCTGTTCTGAAGAAGGGAGAACCGAGGATTCCGTCGATGTTAATTGGGAAGTTTTCTTCCAAGACATGAAATTCGATAGGGTTTTGACCCTGTAAGTGTATTTTAATTTGACCGAGAGTTGGAATGGATCCCTCGGTTATTCCTTGGACTTCTATAGTGTTTGTATGATCTATAGGTAGATTTGGTTCTAGACTTGACGCACGAATTAAATTGATCTCCGAACCCGTGTCCAACAAAAATTCACACTTCTTTTGTAATTGAGGGGCGGAGAGTTTTACGCGCGGAATTGGTGAGTCTGCAGCAAGATTTACTGCTGAGACGAATCGTCGGACTGGTCGTTCGTCCGGATAGCTGTTTGGGTGCGGGCTGTAGTTTGGGTTGAAGATGCGGCCTCCCGCCTTGGGTTGGCTTCGGTCGGGAGGCCGGACTCGTTTCCCGACCTCCTATTATTATTAAAAGCGCGCTTACGGCACTCGTGAATATCGTGCCCGGGGATTTTGCAGTAGTTGCAAAATTTGTTAGGGCTTGAGGGGCGATCTGTGCGACCATCGCGGTACGTGTTTTGATCGCGAGGATTATTTTCCCATCGCCGTTGCGGCGTCGGGGAGCGATAAGAGTCCCGGTTTGAGTTTCTTGAGGACTGCTGAGACGAATCCGGTCTGTTATCGCGGCGTTCTTGAGTTCGCTCTGGAATGTCACGAGCGGACTCGTACGTGGAACGCTGGCGATACGGCCGGTTATCAGAGAAGCTGACTCGTTTTTCTTCGCGGATCAGTTCTCGTCGACGAGTCTGGTCTGACTCATACTGCCTGTAAGCAGAGATGGCTGCTTCGAAAACAGTGGCAGGATTTCGCGAAGGGCAATGAAGCACTTCAGCACGCAGCTGGGGAAGGAGACCTCGTAGAAAACAATCTACTACGAAGCGATCTAGTTCTTCGTAATCAAGGCCAATATCTGTGGCATCTTGAATCGCGGTTCGAAGGTCTTTAACGCGATTGATGAAGTCTAAGATGTGCTCGTTTGGAGCTTGGAGTACACTCGCGAGATCGCCACGGTACTGGTCCACGAATTTGTATGGGCCCAGCACTGTACGTAACTTCTCGCATAGTGCAGAAATTGTGAATATGTGCTGGCCTTCTATAGCGGCATAAGCACGATCGTGGAGTTTATTGCAGAGCAATTTTGTGAGGGCACGCTCTGCAGTGGCCGGTACGGTGTCACGCGCGCGTTTGCATGCGCGTATGAATTGTAGAACGGAAGACGAAGTTCCGTCGAATCTAGGGACAAGCTCGGCGGCTTGTTTTAGAGCGAAATTACCAGTAGGTTCATACTGTGGGATTTCGCGTGGCTCTGGCGGTGAAGGTTCCCGCATATTAGAGACGTTACTAGGGCCTGGTGTAGGCGTTTGTTGACGTAGGGTTTGACTCGTGATTTGGATGTTATGAAGCTCTTTTCGTATTTCATCGAGCATATTCTTTTGGTTTTGTGCGTCTTCTTCATATTTGAGACGCAATTTGGCAATAAAATCAGTTTCTTCTTTGAGATATTGCTCTCTACGGGCGAGGTCTTGTGCATAAAGGAGTAGCTCTTCCTCGGTCATTGGAGGAAGGTCTGCGTTAGGATCTGCTCGGAGATCCTTTTGAGATCGCGTGATTGGGCGAGACATTTTGAAAGATATAAATGGGATTTAGAAATGTGAACTTCGCACTGACACGCGTCGGGGCTTATTAATGCAAATATCGGCGACCACTTCGACGTCCTACCGACTGCGCCAAATTTGTCACGGCCGTCACTGTGTTTTTGTTACAGGTACCAGGAGAGAGAAAAGAGAACAGTGACAGACGGACGGTTGAGATATGAAGATTAAAATGAGGAGTGGTCTTTCGTGCCGAGACAGCCGCGGGCTGTCATATGCACTAGGACAACCGATATTGCTATGGATGCAGTCAAGAAGAGAACGTCCGACGCGGTTACAAGGAGTGTCCCGACAAGAATCGCGCGCGAGAGGATGCAACGAGAACGGTGAGTTTACAGGATTCAACAATTATACAAGTTATTATACGACTCACCGCAATGTTGTATTGACACCTAATAATATTGTTGTAGCAGGAACTGGCGGTACTGGCAGTAAGTGTCGTACATCGGGTCTTCTATACAGATGTCCTCGAGGTGGGGAAGATCTGGCAGAGTTGCTGCTGCTCGGTTTGGGACGACGTTAGTGGCCTTGGATGCTGGCCGCAAGATGACACGTTGATGAGCTGGCAGAGGAACGTCACGGATGATTCGGCAACGGACCCTGGGAACGATGATCGTGTCTCGGCTGTCGTCGTCGTCGGCTATGTTGATCACCTCTGGACAATCGACCGGATGTAGAACTGGCGTCGGAGTTCGCGAGAGGTCCGCGTGGTTGACCTCTTTAGGAGGATTGCAAGGGCAACCGTATACAGAAACGTAATCGGACGCGTCACACGGAATGTGCTCGGTGGTTCCCAGAAGTTCTGTCCACTCGGTAGTGGCAATGATTTGATCGAGCACCGCTTTATTTCTCAACGCGCGTCTCAATTTAGCAAGTTGATACTTGCGTCCCGCTCGACGTGGGCGTCGCATGGGTAAGGAATAGTAATGATGGAATATTAATAATATAATGAAAATGAACTTCCATTTGTTGTTAACCTTTTAGGTAGTTAACTCGCTTCACGTCTATAGTGGCGGCTCAGCGTTTCCACTGCGCTCTTTAGACCAATTCTAGACGTGGCACGAGAACTTCTCTATGACTCGCTTCAAATTCCTTATTGGCGGCTCAGCGTTTCCACTGCGCTCTTTAGACCAAGTCCGGATATGTCACGAGTTTAATATATTCGATGCAAGAACTGAATTGGAAGATGGTGTTGAACTAACACAAGAATAACAAGATCGAAGCACTGGTATAACAACGATATATTAAATAAGAACTGGTAAGTACACTGGTATACAATATGTAAGTAGTATTATAATAGGAGTAGTAATTGGATTAATGAATAATGGATATAGTAATATGTTGTAGGAATAATGTATGAGAATTAGGACTTGAGTTGAGTTGAGTTAGAGTTGGAATTGGAATTGGAATTAGGAGTGAAGGATCGACACACTTCACTTTCGCGGAGCTAGACTGAACACGTCTGCTCTTGAAGTCGGAAGAAGCCGGACTGGCACGTCCGTGCGAGTCGCTCGCTTGGAGCGAACCGTTCGAGTCGCTGGCTGAAGGCGGACTGATGCAAGCGTCCGCTCTGCCTTGCCTCCTTCGGTCGGAGTGGGGATAGCTGACGCTGCAGTCTCTTTGTTCTTCGGTCGTCGGAGTGGGAGAACCGCTGACGCAGCAGCGTCTTCGCTCCCGGGGACTGCACGTGCATTTCTGCTGACGCTGCAGTCTCGTGGCTGTCCTATTGCCCTCTACGAGCGTGGGACTGCTGATGCAGCAGTCTTTGGACTTCTCGACGTTTCTAGAAGCTTCCAGATGCTTCCAGAGTGATGCAATACTTTATTGCATTATGTGTCGTGGTGATGGGTTGAAACTGAGGTAAGGTGTTGATCAAGGTGAAGTTATGGTGATGGGTAGAGACGGAGATAAGGATTAGAACAATAGAATAATGAAATCTTAATACTATGCTCTTATGTCTAGGGGACGGTGTGTGGATCTTATGCAGATCAGACCTTGTATACATAGTGTGTGTACAAGGCCAACGTCGTACATCGGACGACGTAACAATGGATTTCGATCAGATGTACGTGGTGTTAAGGATTCATTGTTATGAAGGATTTTTAGGAGTTTTGGAATCTTTAAAGGGGAACGCTCGCTCTTATGTATCTAATTTTACATGTAGTCTTAAAGCTAACGTCGGAGGTGCGACCGACGTCACACCTCCCCCCTTAGAGAAGAGATTTCACGCAGTGGAATCTCTGCCTCTGGGTGGCGGTAGACAGGATGCACTGAAATGTCATCCCTGTCTCGCAACGCTGGGTCAAGGGAATCGCAAATTAACGTTCGTTTCGTCAAGGGAGGACGGGTTCGGAATTCTCCGACACTGGCACTATCACTATCTTTGTCCTCGATGGCCGCTGAAGTCTCGTTGTCCCTCTGCTTCATGAATATAAATAACCGGGTCAGTGAACTCCAGATGGCGACAACGAGATGCAGGCTCCAGCCGTATAGTGAGTGTAATGCGATGCCGTTAACGATCGTACTGATGATTGTTTTGATCGTGCGGATCGCTACATACACTCCGATTATTCCAGCACTTATTGATCCGAATGTAGTGAATCCGGACCATAATTTCTGTGCTGTAGACTCCGCTATCTGCTGTAGGGAGTTTTCATCGAGCAGGTTGAACATATTGATGTTTCCTGCTGCAAACTGTCTTCCCGTCGCACCCTGTGCGATTGAATTTATGACTGCTACCTTCTCTACAGGAAACATTATATGATCCTGTAGTTTGTCCAGGTCGTCTTGTGAATAAATGCCTCCCGTTGCCAAGTTCTTCGGATCTATGTATTTCCAGGTTGACTTGGCGAGGGGGTGAAGCTCCGAAGGAGTGATGGCCTCCATCAATGACGGTGTTAGGCGATACCATGTTCCGTGGAGTCTGTAATATGGGGGAAGTAGCTCATTGCATGGCTTTTCTGTCCCCGTATTTGAAATGATGTGGTCCCTTGGCTTCAGGAATTTTGATGTGTTCCGATACGTGATGGGTAGCTCATCATAACACCGTTCGGTTTTCCTCACTTGGACCGTGACTGGTATGCACTTTATTATGTGCACTACCTCTCCTGCTGGAACTGCGATAAATCCGACATCCTTCATGATGGCAGTGGCAACTTCTTCGGGTGCTGAATGTAATAATGTGAGGGCGTTCTGGAGAATCTGACGCTCTAGCTCACACTTCTGACGGATTACATCTTTGTAGAGTTGAGAAAATTGTTTCCGGAGGTGCTTCTCCACGTAAACAAATTTGCTGTTGACATACGTGAAGATGTCCAGATTGTTGACCAAGGTGTGTGTTTTCTCCTTGAATTTTCCTGAACTTCCAACTTCCAGAATGAACAGCTTGGGGTGTTCCGTTCGGATTATGACATATCCGCAAACTGAAGATCTGCCTGTCTCCGTGAGTGCAAAAGTCGTGTCCTGCGATGCTACGGTATACAGGGTTGGAGAAGGATTCACCTTGGAGGATAGTTTAGTGGCTATCCCTTCGTACAAGACATCATAATTATTGAATTTGCACGAGTCCGTCGGCGTGGTTTCCCAGAACGTATGGCCATCTTGTGCGTCTAAGCAGCTTCCTTTTTGAAGGGGGCAGGTTTGCCCAGTTTGTAGATGAATCTGTCCGGTTGACAATCTGATTGGAGCGATGTAGTCGCGGATCGTGATTCGGACTAAAGCTTGTACCACGACATCGGTCCAGGTCCCAAACGGATCACTATACGTGGTTCCAGCGCAGCTACCATCGTTCTGAATAACTCCTGCTAACGTGAGGCCGTGAGAGGAGGTCGAGTTCGGCTGAATACCTGTGATCTGGGCGGCTGGGGTGATGAATATTGTCCCCGTCGTGTGTAGGCTCGAACAGGTTTCGCTGGAGATCGGTAATATATAGTCTTGTCGACCATTGGATACTACCGAATTATGTGAATGCATGCCACAATAGTATATGGTTCTGTCTATTCCGATATGGCATTGCAAGACACGAGTTTGCGAGAATTCAGCTAGCTGCAGGAGCTGAATTCTTTCTAAATTTTCAGCTGGTGCGATGTCTTCTGGCTCGCAGTTAAGAGTGTCAATAGTTGAATACGTGGTAATATTCAAGGTTGAACCTCCACAGTCATATCCAATGAGTGTTGAGGCTTGCGTGGCAATAGAGAGCAAGATAGCTGCTTGTATCGGCTGCATGGTTGCTGTTATAGCGTTGTCGAGAGACTGATGATCTTCAGGGGTGACGGTTTCTCCTTGAAGATCTCGTTGCGTCGCAGGGATATCGTCTTCCTGCTGTGGAGTGGGGTGATGCTGACCAGAGGTTTTAAATTTCGCTCTTGGGTCGCTGCGATAGTTTATCGTTGGCGTAACGATATTGGAGCCTCTGTTAACGCTAGGAAGATTGAATTCGTTTCGCAAGATACATAACGAAAGCTTATAATCAGACTTAGTTGTCTCGGGCGAGTATAATGTATCGGCTTTATTTCTTTTTCTTGCTGACGCGAATCTCGCGGAATTGTATTTGCCAGACGCATGGACTTTGATTTCGGTCGCACGGATACCTGATCGTTGAAGCTGCAAGAGGTCTTGTTCCGGCGAGGATTTGAAGATAGGAGTTTGCGGCAAAACATAAACTCCTTTTGATTTAACTTTAGGAATAGAAATGTTTTCTAAATTGTTCTCATATGAACATTCTAAAAGTTCATCTGAGGCGAAGGCGTTGATGTTTCTTTCCACACAGGACTTTGAATATAAATCGTCGGGATGGTTACCGGAATTCTTTAAAGTATCGGGATGGCTACCGGAATCGTCGGGATGGTTACCGGAATTATTTAAAGAATCGGGATGGCTACCGGAATCGTCGGGATGGTTACCGGAATTATTTAAAGAATCGGGATGGCTACCGGAATCGTCGGAATGGCTACCGGAATTAATAGAAGACGCGAGTTGATCGTTAACGATCGTCTCGTGCGCGCGGCACGCACGAGCATTGAATAAGTCCGAATTGACTTCGGCTTGAATATTCGAAAAGGGAACCTCGATCTCTTCCACCTCCAACGTAGGCAGGGAGAAGGACGCCACTTCGGACGATGCGTTAAAGCATCGCAGGTATGCCTTTCCGTTACGGTTGGTGACTAAACAATCACCTAAGAACACATCGGGTTTTACATCTACTTTTCGCACATACCCTTCGCTTGGGCCCTTTACGTTGACGGCTATGCAGGCGGCGGTACGGCTTTCGATGGAATATTCCCGAGGATTCGAAAAGGGAATACGTAGGTTTTTATACTCTACGCATTCCTTCGCAAATGATATCTCTGCTCCCTCTCTGAAGAAGGGGGAGCCTAAGATACCATCTATATTAATTGGAAAACTGTCAGGCAGAACGTGTAGCGTGACTTTAATGGAATTTGCTAGCTCCGCATTGATATAACCGAGGGTCGCAATTTCTCCTTCTGTCACGCCATGGACGTGTATGACGCTGTCAGTTTTTAGATGAACGTCAGATTTGATACCAGACGCTCGGATTAAGTTGACCTCGGACCCGGTGTCCAAGAGGAACTCACACTCTTTTGAGAAGAGTGATGATTTTGCTTTTATTCGAGGGATAGGGGAGTCCGGCGCGAGATTTATTGCCGAGACTAATTTCGCGGATGGTCGTTCATTCTGCTGACCGTCCGGGTTATCTCTCCTATCTACTCGAATTTCATCTACTGCTGGTCGTCGCTGATGACGGCCAGCTGTGTTGCCTTTTGGCGATTCTCTTGGGATGCCTCCCGTCCTTTGGTCGCGTTTGTCGGGAGGCTTGATTCGTTTCCCGACTCATTTTTATTGTAATATTCGCGGCAGCGACATTCGTGTATGTCATGTCCCGTGCGCTTACAATATTTACAATACTTTTGATTCTCCGTAGGAAAGCGATCGCGACCTGGGGACTGGGAAGCGCGATCTTCGCGTTTATACGTTTCGCGCTGATTTGATTGCGACGGTTCGTGACGTCGCGGAGGAGGAGAGCGATACGCGTCTCTGTTATCGGGTTTCCTGTCTCGCCAGGATTCACGAGGTGAAAAGGAAGGTCGTTGATCTTTCCTTTCCGAAGATCTGTTGCGCTGCTCAGGCGCATTCCTATCATAATAAGAGTTGCTTGATCGCTCTGGTGTGCGATTACGAGAGTCGGAGAATGCAACGCGGCGTCCGTCGTCGCGATAACGAACACGGTCAAGCTCGTACTGTTTGTACGCGGTTACTGCTTCATCGAATATTTTCTGTAATTCGAGTGACGCACAGAGCCTGACCTCGGCTCGAAGCGCTGGGATAAGACCACGCATGAAACAATCAACTGTGAATTTGTCAATCTCGTCTAGATTGGGGACCCCGCGGCCTGAATCTATGATCGCCGTTCTAAGGTCCTTTACTCGCGTAATATAATTCAACACGTGCTCGGACTGTCCCTGGTGTATCGAAGCTAATTCTCCGCGATACTGATCGATGAATTTATATGGGCCTAGTACATCTTTCAGGCGATTGCACAATTCAGAGATTGTGTTAATATTTACGTCTTCAATCGCGGCGTATGCCTGTCCTCTAAGCTTATTGCATACTAATCTAGTGAGGGTACGCTCAGCTGTGGCTGGAACAGCTTCCAAGGCTCGCTTGCACGCGCGAACGAATTGTAGCACGGTTATGGAGGTGCCGTCAAAGGTAGGCACAAGTTCAACCGCTTGTTTAACGGTGAAATTCGAAGAATCGTGCATTATGGGTTCGCGGGGCGCAACGACTGGGCTAGCTGGAATTGATTGAGAATCTCTGGCCGATCTGATTTCTGCTATCTCGCGGCGTATATCCTCGTACGTTACTCTCTGCTCACGCGTTTCTGTTTCGTATTGCAATTTGAGTTGAGTCAACGCGGCGGTTTGATTAATGAGAGCTGCTTCTCTACGAGCTAAATCCTTCTGGAATTCAATTAATTCCTCTTCCGTAGGAGGAACCTTCTTTCTAGCCTCGCTACGCGTTTCCATGATTGCGTCGCTTGAAAATTTCTAAGTATGAAATTCGCGAAAAATAATCCGACTATATAACGTGGGCGAAGGGGCGTTTTCTAAACCGCCCGTCGCACTTTAACGTTCACTAAAACTCTCGATGAATTAGTACTGAGTACGAACATCGCGAAAAATAATTTGAGTATGTAACGTGGGCGAAAGGGCATTTCCTTCACTGCCCGTCGCACTTTTAACTGACACTATGCTTTCACGGACTCTAAGTCTACTGCGTTAAATTGTCAAACAATGATGGAACGCGCAGGGGTTCGCGTGCTAACACTGATTCTATTTTTATTCCTCGATGCCGTGCTTCTAACATCGGTGACCAACGACTGTCCTACCGACTGCGCCAAATTTGTCACAACAAATTTTGGCAGAGGTAGGACACATGACGTATCCTACAAAAGTGTTGACGGTGTCTCTAACATCGGTGACCAACGAGTGTCCTACCGACTGCGCCAAATTTGTCACGTCCTGGCGGGGCTATAAAAGCAAGAGAAGAGAATACCGCGGCCCGGCTACTCTACTCTTCCACTGACTGACATTTAATAAAAGTGTTGGTCTTTTTATCAACAGACTAGGACCCGATGCCGACACCTGCATGCAGTCTTACACAGATGAATGATGCACGCGACCCTGAAACATACGCGGTAATATGTTCCACTTACTTTTACGCTTCGCTTGTTTGTCGATTGACACGAGAAATGAATTCGCAACGGATGAACAGCTACGGTTGCGCTGATGGCCTTGAATACGGTCCGCTCTGCTTGACAGGCGTTGATCCAAATGGCTGGAAACGACCTTCAAGGATTGACGACTGCGCCAAACTCTGTCACGTCAATATTTGACAGGAACGACCTCCAATGATTGACAGCTGGCTGCTACGGTATTGTAGACGGATGCGCTCGTTGAGGAAACGGGCGTGGACGCTGTACGATACCGTGAATCTAACTCACGAATATCGTCCGCGTGATTGACGATATTTTAACTAGCGAAAACGGGCGTGGACGCTGTGCGATCCCGTGAATTTATCTCGCGAATATCGTCCGCGTGGTTGACGATATTTTGATTCGAGAAAACGGACGTGGATGCTGCGGAGCTTGCTATGCGAGCAAGTCTATCACTATCACGCACGTACGCGAACACGTAACAGGAAATTGAATAAGGAATACTATTCGCGAACTTTCCAGTGAGAACTCTATCTCTAACTAACAACGTGTCACTTCAAACTACGAAGTTAGGAGCAAGGAAATAATAATTGGGATTTAGATTGACTCTGGTAAAACAAAGTATATTAATAACGTAAAAGAATACAAAGGTAAAGATGCTTACTATTAACGAAATCGAAATACGTACTAAGTACGAAATATGAAACGCAATAAAAATGTTTAATTGAATAAACGAAGTAATATTTGAATTAAACGAATAAGAATACGATATTACTGAATGGTATTATGGACTGTGTCTAAACAGTATGGATTTGGAAAGATTGTGTCTAAACAATCTGGATTTGGAAAGACTATGTCTAAATAGTCTGGACTTGGAAGATTGACGAAAACTCGACTGACCCACTCGGGTCCCCGGAGAGGACTGTGGAGAATCGAACGTTCGTCGACGAACAACGTTCGTTCGAAAAATGCTGACTTCGCAAAAGGGGACCGTGTCCTCTTTGTGCCGGTCTTCGTCGTAAACAGCGCGATGGCCGCCGCACTAGAGTCAGCAGTTTTCGTTCCCAGTGGTGCAGGACTCGAAAATTAAGTGGTAACCATTGGCGTACCTATTTATTTATTTAAATAAATTGGGACTTAGAATATTTTCGAGCGCTTGCTCTTGCAAGGCGTTTCGATGTAAATTTTATATGTCATATGATTAGTTGACATCATTTGTCGACCGATCATATGTTTGAAAATATTCTAAGTACTTTTGAAAATTACCAAAAATCGAAATTTTGGTAAAGTCTAAACAAACGCGAATTGAGAACATAACCTACAAATTTTTAGGTTAGTTTCATGATTTTCGCTCACGAGTCCAATGATATTTCAATCTTCGAGTTTGGGCCATTTTTGGCTATTTTAGGATTTTGACAGATTTTGGATTTTAGGTTATGTTGATGGATTTCGATCAGATGTACGTGGTGTTAAGGATTCATTGTTATGAAGGATTTTTAGGAGTTTTGGAATCTTTAAAGGGGAACGCTCGCTCTTATGTATCTAATTTTACATGTAGTCTTAAAGCTAACGTCGGAGGTGCGACCGACGTCACACACACCTTGGTCAACAATCTGGACATCTTCACGTATGTCAACAGCAAATTTGTTTACGTGGAGAAGCACCTCCGGAAACAATTTTCTCAACTCTACAAAGATGTAATCCGTCAGAAGTGTGAGCTAGAGCGTCAGATTCTCCAGAACGCCCTCACATTATTACATTCAGCACCCGAAGAAGTTGCCACTGCCATCATGAAGGATGTCGGATTTATCGCAGTTCCAGCAGGAGAGGTAGTGCACATAATAAAGTGCATACCAGTCACGGTCCAAGTGAGGAAAACCGAACGGTGTTATGATGAGCTACCCATCACGTATCGGAACACATCAAAATTCCTGAAGCCAAGGGACCACATCATTTCAAATACGGGGACAGAAAAGCCATGCAATGAGCTACTTCCCCCATATTATAGACTGCACGGAACATGGTATCGCCTAACACCGTCATTGATGGAGGCCATCACTCCTTCGGAGCTTCACCCCCTCGCCAAGTCAACCTGGAAATACATAGATCCGAAGAACTTGGCAACGGGAGGCATTTATTCACAAGACGACCTGGACAAACTACAGGATCATATAATGTTTCCTGTAGAGAAGGTAGCAGTCATAAATTCAATCGCACAGGGTGCGACGGGAAGACAGTTTGCAGCAGGAAACATCAACATGTTCAACCTGCTCGATGAAAACTCCCTACAGCAGATAGCGGAGTCTACAGCACAGAAATTATGGTCCGGATTCACTACATTCGGATCAATAAGTGCTGGAATAATCGGAGTGTATGTAGCGATCCGCACGATCAAAACAATCATCAGTACGATCGTTAACGGCATCGCATTACACTCACTATACGGCTGGAGCCTGCATCTCGTTGTCGCCATCTGGAGTTCACTGACCCGGTTCTTTATATTCATGAAGCAGAGAGACAACAGGACTTCAGCGGCCATCGAGGACAAAGCCAGTGATAGTGCCAGTGTCGGAGAATTCCGAACCCGTCCTCCCTTGACGAAACGAACGTTAATTTGCGATTCCCTTGACCCAGCGTTGCGAGACAGGGATGACATTTCAGTGCATCCTGTCTACCGCCACCCAGAGGCAGAGATTCCACTGCGTGAAATCTCTTCTCTAAGGGGGGAGGTGTGACGTCGGTCGCACCTCCGACGTTAGCTTTAAGACTACATGTAAAATTAGATACATAAGAGCGAGCGTTCCCCTTTAAAGATTCCAAAACTCCTAAAAATCCTTCATAACAATGAATCCTTAACACCACGTACATCTGATCGAAATCCATTGTGACGTCGGTCGCACCTCCGACGTTAGCTTTAAGACTACATGTAAAATTAGATACATAAGAGCGAGCGTTCCCCTTTAAAGATTCCAAAACTCCTAAAAATCCTTCATAACAATGAATCCTTAACACCACGTACATCTGATCGAAATCCATCAACATAACCTAAAATCCAAAATCTGTCAAATTCCTAAAATAGCCAAAAATGGCCCAAACTCGAAGATTGAAATATCATTGGACTCGTGAGCGAAAATCATGAAACTAACCTAAAAATTTGTAGGTTAGGTTCTCAATTCGCGTTTGTTTAGACTTTACCAAAATTTCGATTTTTGGTAATTTTCAAAAGTACTTAGAATATTTTCAAACATATGATCGGTCGACAAATGATGTCAACTAATCATATGACATATAAAATTTACATCGAAACGCCTTGCAAGAGCAAGCGCTCGAAAATATTCTAAGTCCCAATTTATTTAAATAAATAAATAGGTACGCCAATGGTTACCACTTAATTTTCGAGTCCTGCACCACTGGGAACGAAAACTGCTGACTCTAGTGCGGCGGCCATCGCGCTGTTTACGACGAAGACCGGCACAAAGAGGACACGGTCCCCTTTTGCGAAGTCAGCATTTTTCGGACGAACGTTATTCGTCGACGAACGTTCGATTTTCCCCAGTCCTCTCCGGGGACCCGAGTGGGTCAGTCGAGTTTTCGTCAATCTTCCAAGTCCAGACTATTTAGACATAGTCTTTCCAAATCCAGATTGTTTAGACACAATCTTCCCAAATCCATACTGTTTAGACACAGTCCCTAATACCATTCAGTAATATCGTATTCTTATTCGTTTAATTCAAATATTACTTCGTTTATTCAATTAAACATTTTTATTGCGTTTCATATTTCGTACTTAGTACGTATTTCGATTTCGTTAATAGTAAGCATCTTTACCTTTGTATTCTTTTACGTTATTAATATACTTTGTTTTACCAGAGTCAATCTAAATCCCAATTATTATTTCCTTGCTCCTAACTTCGTAGTTTGAAGTGACACGTTGTTAGTTAGAGATAGAGTTCTCACTGGAAAGTTCGCGAATAGTATTCCTTATTCAATTTCCTGTTACGTGTTCGCGTACGTGCGTGATAGTGATAGACTTGCTCGCATAGCAAGCTCCGCAGCATCCACGTCCGTTTTCTCGAATCAAAATATCGTCAACCACGCGGACGATATTCGCGAGATAAATTCACGGGATCGCACAGCGTCCACGCCCGTTTTCGCTAGTTAAAATATCGTCAATCACGCGGACGATATTCGTGAGTTAGATTCACGGTATCGTACAGCGTCCACGCCCGTTTCCTCAACGAGCGCATCCGTCTACAATACCGTAGCAGCCAGCTGTCAATCATTGGAGGTCGTTCCTGCCAAATATTGACGTGACAGAGTTTGGCGCAGTCGTCAATCCTTGAAGGTCGTTTCCAGCCATTTGGATCAACGCCTGTCAAGCAGAGCGGACCGTATTCAAGGCCATCAGCGCAACCGTAGCTGTTCATCCGTTGCGAATTCATGTCTCGTGTCAATCGACAAGCAAGCGAAGCGTAAAAGTAAGTGGAACATATTACCGCGTATGTTTCAGGGTCGCGTGCATCATTCATCTGTGTAAGACTGCATGCAGGTGTCGGCATCGGGTCCTAGTCTGTTGATAAAAAGACCAACACTTTCATTAAATGTCAGTCAGTGGAAGAGTAGAGTAGCCGGGCCGCGGTATTCTCTTCTCTTGCTCTTATAGCCCCGCCAGGACGTGACAAATTTGGCGCAGTCGGTAGGACACTCGTTGGTCACCGATGTTAGAGACACCGTCAACACTTTTGTAGGATACGTCATGTGTCCTACCTCTGCCAAAATTTGTTGTGACAAATTTGGCGCAGTCGGTAGGACAGTCGTTGGTCACCGATGTTAGAAGCACGGCATCGAGGAATAAAAATAGAATCAGTGTTAGCACGCGAACCCCTGCGCGTTCCATCATTGTTTGACAATTTAACGCAGTAGACTTAGAGTCCGTGAAAGCATAGTGTCAGTTAAAAGTGCGACGGGCAGTGAAGGAAATGCCCTTTCGCCCACGTTACATACTCAAATTATTTTTCGCGATGTTCGTACTCAGTACAAATTCATCGAGAGTTTTAGTGAACGTTAAAGTGCGACGGGCGGTTTAGAAAACGCCCCTTCGCCCACGTTATATAGTCGGATTATTTTTCGCGAATTTCATACTTAGAAATTTTCAAGCGACGCAATCATGGAAACGCGTAGCGAGGCTAGAAAGAAGGTTCCTCCTACGGAAGAGGAATTAATTGAATTCCAGAAAGATTTAGCTCGTAGAGAAGCAGCTCTCATTAATCAAACCGCCGCGTTGACTCAACTCAAATTGCAATACGAAACAGAAACGCGTGAGCAAAGAGTAACGTACGAGGATATACGCCGCGAGATAGCAGAAATCCGATCGGCCAGAGATTCTCAATCAATTCCAGCTAGCCCAGTCGTTGCGCCCCGCGAACCCATAATGCACGATTCTTCGAATTTCACCGTTAAACAAGCGGTTGAACTTGTGCCTACCTTTGACGGCACCTCCATAACCGTGCTACAATTCGTTCGCGCGTGCAAGCGAGCCTTAGAGGCTGTTCCAGCCACAGCTGAGCGTACCCTCACTAGATTAGTATGCAATAAGCTTAGAGGACAGGCATACGCCGCGATTGAAGACGTAAATATTAACACAATCTCTGAATTGTGCAATCGCCTGAAAGATGTACTAGGCCCATATAAATTCATCGATCAGTATCGCGGAGAATTAGCTTCGATACACCAGGAACAGTCCGAGCACGTGTTGAATTATATTACGCGAGTAAAGGACCTTAGAACGGCGATCATAGATTCAGGCCGCGGGGTCCCCAATCTAGACGAGATTGATAAATTCACAATTGATTGTTTCATGCGTGGTCTTATCCCAGCGCTTCGAGCCGAGGTCAGGCTCTGTGCGTCACTCGAATTACAGAAAATATTCGATGAAGCAGTAACCGCGTACAAACAGTACGAGCTTGACCGTGTTCGTTATCGCGACGACGGACGCCGCGTTGCATTCTCCGACTCTCGTAATCGCACACCAGAGCGATCAAGCAACTCTTATTATGATAGGAATGCGCCTGAGCAGCGCAACAGATCTTCGGAAAGGAAAGATCAACGACCTTCCTTTTCACCTCGTGAATCCTGGCGAGACAGGAAACCCGATAACAGAGACGCGTATCGCTCTCCTCCTCCGCGACGTCACGAACCGTCGCAATCAAATCAGCGCGAAACGTATAAACGCGAAGATCGCGCTTCCCAGTCCCCAGGTCGCGATCGCTTTCCTACGGAGAATCAGAAGTATTGTAAATATTGTAAGCGCACGGGACATGACATACACGAATGTCGCCGCCGCGAATATTACAATAGAAATGAGTCGGGAAACGAATCAAGCCTCCCGACAAACGCGACCAAAGGACGGGAGGCATCCCAAGAGAATCGCCAAAAGGCAACACAGCTGGCCGTCATCAGCGACGACCAGCAGTAGATGAAATTCGAGTAGATAGGAGAGATAACCCGGACGGTCAGCAGAATGAACGACCATCCGCGAAATTAGTCTCGGCAATAAATCTCGCGCCGGACTCCCCTATCCCTCGAATAAAAGCAAAATCGTCACTCTTCTCAAAAGAGTGTGAGTTCCTCTTGGACACCGGGTCCGAGGTCAACTTAATCCGAGCGTCTGGTATCAAATCTGACGTTCATCTAAAAACTGACAGCGTCATACACGTCCATGGCGTGACAGAAGGAGAAATTGCGACCCTCGGTTATATCAATGCGGAGCTAGCAGATTCCATTAAAGTCACGCTACACGTTCTGCCTGACAGTTTTCCAATTAATATAGATGGTATCTTAGGCTCCCCCTTCTTCAGAGAGGGAGCAGAGATATCATTTGCGAAGGAATGCGTAGAGTATAAAACCCTACGTATTCCCTTTTCGAATCCTCGGGAATATTCCATCGAAAGCCGTACCGCCGCCTGCATAGCCGTCAACGTAAAGGGCCCAAGCGAAGGGTATGTGCGAAAAGTAGATGTAAAACCCGATGTGTTCTTAGGTGATTGTTTAGTCACCAACCGTAACGGAAAGGCATACCTGCGATGCTTTAACGCATCGTCCGAAGTGGCGTCCTTCTCCCTGCCTACGTTGGAGGTGGAAGAGATCGAGGTTCCCTTTTCGAATATTCAAGCCGAAGTCAATTCGGACTTATTCAATGCTCGTGCGTGCCGCGCGCACGAGACGATCGTTAACGATCAACTCGCGTCTTCTAATAATTCCGGTAACCATTCCGACGATTCCGGTAGCCATCCCGATTCTTTAAATAATTCCGGTAACCATTCCGACGATTCCGGTAGCCATCCCGATTCTTTAAATAATTCCGGTAACCATCCCGACGATTCCGGTAGCCATCCCGATACTTTAAAGAATTCCGGTAACCATCCCGACGATTTATATTCAAAGTCCTGTGTGGAAAGAAACATCAACGCCTTCGCCTCAGATGAACTTTTAGAATGTTCATATGAGAACAATTTAGAAAACATTTCTATTCCTAAAGTTAAATCAAAAGGAGTTTATGTTTTGCCGCAAACTCCTATCTTCAAATCCTCGCCGGAACAACACCTCTTGCAGCTTCAACGATCAGGTATCCGTGCGACCGAAAACAAAGTCCATGCGTCTGGCAAATACAATTCCGCGAGATTCGCGTCAGCAAGAAAAAGAAATAAAGCCGATATATTATACTCGCCCGAGACAACTAAGTCTGATTATAAGCTTTCGTTATGTATCTTGCGAAACGAATTCAATCTTCCTAGCGTTAACAGAGTCTCCAATATCGTTACGCCAACGATAAACTATCGCAGCGACCCAAGAGCGAAATTTAAAACCTCTGGTCAGCATCACCCCACTCCACAGCAGGAAGACGATATCCCTGCGACGCAACGAGATCTTCAAGGAGAAACCGTCACCCCTGAAGATCATCAGTCTCTCGACAACGCTATAACAGCAACCATGCAGCCGATACAAGCAGCTATCTTGCTCTCTATTGCCACGCAAGCCTCAACACTCATTGGATATGACTGTGGAGGTTCAACCTTGAATATTACCACGTATTCAACTATTGACACTCTTAACTGCGAGCCAGAAGACATCGCACCAGCTGAAAATTTAGAAAGAATTCAGCTCCTGCAGCTAGCTGAATTCTCGCAAGCTCGTGTCTTGCAATGCCATATCGGAATAGACAGAACCATATACTATTGTGGCATGCATTCACATAATTCGGTAGTATCCAATGGTCGACAAGACTATATATTACCGATCTCCAGCGAAACCTGTTCGAGCCTACACACGACGGGGACAATATTCATCACCCCAGCCGCCCAGATCACAGGTATTCAGCCGAACTCGACCTCCTCTCACGGCCTCACGTTAGCAGGAGTTATTCAGAATGATGGTAGCTGCGCTGGAACCACGTATAGTGATCCGTTTGGGACTTGGACCGATGTCGTGGTACAAGCTTTAGTCCGAATCACGATCCGCGACTACATCGCTCCAATCAGATTGTCAACCGGACAGATTCATCTACAAACTGGGCAAACCTGCCCCCTTCAAAAAGGAAGCTGCTTAGACGCACAAGATGGCCATACGTTCTGGGAAACCACGCCGACGGACTCGTGCAAATTCAATAATTATGATGTCTTGTACGAAGGGATAGCCACTAAACTATCCTCCAAGGTGAATCCTTCTCCAACCCTGTATACCGTAGCATCGCAGGACACGACTTTTGCACTCACGGAGACAGGCAGATCGTCAGTTTGCGGATATGTCATAATCCGAACGGAACACCCCAAGCTGTTCATTCTGGAAGTTGGAAGTTCAGGAAAATTCAAGGAGAAAACACACACCTTGGTCAACAATCTGGACATCTTCACGTATGTCAACAGCAAATTTGTTTACGTGGAGAAGCACCTCCGGAAACAATTTTCTCAACTCTACAAAGATGTAATCCGTCAGAAGTGTGAGCTAGAGCGTCAGATTCTCCAGAACGCCCTCACATTATTACATTCAGCACCCGAAGAAGTTGCCACTGCCATCATGAAGGATGTCGGATTTATCGCAGTTCCAGCAGGAGAGGTAGTGCACATAATAAAGTGCATACCAGTCACGGTCCAAGTGAGGAAAACCGAACGGTGTTATGATGAGCTACCCATCACGTATCGGAACACATCAAAATTCCTGAAGCCAAGGGACCACATCATTTCAAATACGGGGACAGAAAAGCCATGCAATGAGCTACTTCCCCCATATTATAGACTGCACGGAACATGGTATCGCCTAACACCGTCATTGATGGAGGCCATCACTCCTTCGGAGCTTCACCCCCTCGCCAAGTCAACCTGGAAATACATAGATCCGAAGAACTTGGCAACGGGAGGCATTTATTCACAAGACGACCTGGACAAACTACAGGATCATATAATGTTTCCTGTAGAGAAGGTAGCAGTCATAAATTCAATCGCACAGGGTGCGACGGGAAGACAGTTTGCAGCAGGAAACATCAATATGTTCAACCTGCTCGATGAAAACTCCCTACAGCAGATAGCGGAGTCTACAGCACAGAAATTATGGTCCGGATTCACTACATTCGGATCAATAAGTGCTGGAATAATCGGAGTGTATGTAGCGATCCGCACGATCAAAACAATCATCAGTACGATCGTTAACGGCATCGCATTACACTCACTATACGGCTGGAGCCTGCATCTCGTTGTCGCCATCTGGAGTTCACTGACCCGGTTCTTTATATTCATGAAGCAGAGAGACAACAGGACTTCAGCGGCCATCGAGGACAAAGCCAGTGATAGTGCCAGTGTCGGAGAATTCCGAACCCGTCCTCCCTTGACGAAACGAACGTTAATTTGCGATTCCCTTGACCCAGCGTTGCGAGACAGGGATGACATTTCAGTGCATCCTGTCTACCGCCACCCAGAGGCAGAGATTCCACTGCGTGAAATCTCTTCTCTAAGGGGGGAGGTGTGACGTCGGTCGCACCTCCGACGTTAGCTTTAAGACTACATGTAAAATTAGATACATAAGAGCGAGCGTTCCCCTTTAAAGATTCCAAAACTCCTAAAAATCCTTCATAACAATGAATCCTTAACACCACGTACATCTGATCGAAATCCATCAACATAACCTAAAATCCAAAATCTGTCAAATTCCTAAAATAGCCAAAAATGGCCCAAACTCGAAGATTGAAATATCATTGGACTCGTGAGCGAAAATCATGAAACTAACCTAAAAATTTGTAGGTTAGGTTCTCAATTCGCGTTTGTTTAGACTTTACCAAAATTTCGATTTTTGGTAATTTTCAAAAGTACTTAGAATATTTTCAAACATATGATCGGTCGACAAATGATGTCAACTAATCATATGACATATAAAATTTACATCGAAACGCCTTGCAAGAGCAAGCGCTCGAAAATATTCTAAGTCCCAATTTATTTAAATAAATAAATAGGTACGCCAATGGTTACCACTTAATTTTCGAGTCCTGCACCACTGGGAACGAAAACTGCTGACTCTAGTGCGGCGGCCATCGCGCTGTTTACGACGAAGACCGGCACAAAGAGGACACGGTCCCCTTTTGCGAAGTCAGCATTTTTCGGACGAACGTTATTCGTCGACGAACGTTCGATTTTCCCCAGTCCTCTCCGGGGACCCGAGTGGGTCAGTCGAGTTTTCGTCAATCTTCCAAGTCCAGACTATTTAGACATAGTCTTTCCAAATCCAGATTGTTTAGACACAATCTTCCCAAATCCATACTGTTTAGACACAGTCCCTAATACCATTCAGTAATATCGTATTCTTATTCGTTTAATTCAAATATTACTTCGTTTATTCAATTAAACATTTTTATTGCGTTTCATATTTCGTACTTAGTACGTATTTCGATTTCGTTAATAGTAAGCATCTTTACCTTTGTATTCTTTTACGTTATTAATATACTTTGTTTTACCAGAGTCAATCTAAATCCCAATTATTATTTCCTTGCTCCTAACTTCGTAGTTTGAAGTGACACGTTGTTAGTTAGAGATAGAGTTCTCACTGGAAAGTTCGCGAATAGTATTCCTTATTCAATTTCCTGTTACGTGTTCGCGTACGTGCGTGATAGTGATAGACTTGCTCGCATAGCAAGCTCCGCAGCATCCACGTCCGTTTTCTCGAATCAAAATATCGTCAACCACGCGGACGATATTCGCGAGATAAATTCACGGGATCGCACAGCGTCCACGCCCGTTTCCTCAACGAGCGCATCCGTCTACAATACCGTAGCAGCCAGCTGTCAATCATTGGAGGTCGTTCCTGTCAAATATTGACGTGACAGAGTTTGGCGCAGTCGTCAATCCTTGAAGGTCGTTTCCAGCCATTTGGATCAACGCCTGTCGAGCAGAGCGGACCGAATTCAAGGTCATCAGCGCAACCGTAGCCGTTCATCCGTTGCGAATTCATTTCTCGTGTCAATCGACAAACAAGCGAAGCGTAAAAGTAAGTGGAACATATTATCGCATATGTTTCAGGGTCGCGTGCATCTTTCATTTGTGTAAGACTGCATGCAGGTGTCGGCATCGGGTCCTAGTCTGTTGATAAAAAGACCAACACTTTTATTAAATGTCAGTCAGTGGAAGAGCAGAGTAGCCGGGCCGCGGTATTCTCTTCTCTTGCTCTTATAGCCCCGCCAGGACGTGACAGTATTAACTCTTCCGAAACAGTTCCTTCCATACCCATCCCTTATGCGTCGTACACGTCGTGCAGGCCGAAAGTATCAACAGAGATCAACCACGCGGATCTCTCGCGTTCCACGCCTGTCAACGTTACACCAGCTGCCCGCTATGAGATCATCGATCTCATAGACATCTCTGACGACGACGACGACGCCAGGAATACCATAAACCTGTCAAGTGACAACAATAACCCGCCTGCCGTTCGTTACGAGGTCATTGACCTCGTCACCATCTCTGATGACGATGACAGCAGGAGCACGATAATCTTGCCGCACGTTCGCTGTAGGATCATCAAGGACGAGTACCTACCGTCCAACAGACGCATTGTCGTGCGTACCCCAGCGAGACAGCTGCCAAACCTTCCTCATCTCGATGAGATCTGTCTGGACGACCCGTTATACCAGACCCATGCTGACCGACGAGCTCAGCTCCTTCAACAGTACTACTAAGATACAACAACTAACCGGTGAGAATTCGTATCTTTTGTAACCCCTTTTGTTCCATGTCAACTCACCGCGTTCGTTGCGTCAGCGTAGAAGTATCGCCATCCGCGTTGACTGCTAGCGGGTGTCGGTCTCAAATAACTATCGGTGTCCTAGCGCATATGACTGCCCGTCTGGCTGTCTTGGCGTAAAAGACCGTTTCCTCTTCAATTCCACGTGCCGCCTCCTGGGGTCATCTTCTTTGCCTAGGACGTGGGGCGTGACGTAACAATATTGTTGCAGCAGGAACTGGCGGTACTGGTGTCACGTCCGTCACTGTGTTTTTGTTACAGGTACCAAGAGAGAGAAAAGGGTGGCACTCAAGAACAGTGACAGACGGACGGTGGAGATATGAAAAGTAATTGAGGAGTGGTCTTTCGTGCCGAGACTGCCGCGAGCTGTCATATGCACTAGGACAACCGATATTGCTATGGATGCAGTCAAGAAGAGAACGTCCGACGCGGTTACAAGAAGTGTCCCGACAAGAATCACGCGCGAGATGATGCAACGAAAACGGTGAGTTTACAGGATTCAGCAATTATACAAGACATTATACGACTCACCGCAATGTTGTATTAACGCCTAATAATATTGTTGCAGCAGGAACTGGCAGTAGTACTGACAGTAGGTGTCGTACATCGGGTCTTCTATACAGATGTCCTCGAGGTGGGGAAGATCTGGCAGAGTTGCTGCTGCTCGGTTCGGGACGACATTAGTGGCCTTGGATGCTGGCCGCAAGACGACACGTTGATGAGTTGGCAGAGGGACGTCACTGATGATTCGGCAACGGACCCTGGGAACGACGATCGTGTCTTGGCTGTCGTCGTCGTCGGCTATGTCGATCACCTCTGGACGATCGACCGGATGCAGAACTGGCGTCGGAGCTCGCGAGAGGTCCGCGTGGTTGACCTCTTTAGGAAGGCTGCAAGGGCAACCGTATACAGAAACGTAATCGGACGCGTCACACGGAATGTGCTCGGTGGTTCCCAGAAGTTCTGTCCACTCGGTAGTGGCAATGATTTGATCGAGTGTTACGTCGTCCGATGTACGACGTTGGCCTTGTACATACACCATGTATTCAAGGTCTGATCTGCATAAGATCCATACACCGTCCCCTAGACATAAGAGCATAATATTAAGATCTCATATATTCTATTGTTCTAATCCTTATCTCCGTCTCTACCCATCACCATAACTTCACCTTGATCAACACCTTACCTCAGTTTCAACCCATCACCACGACACATAATGCAATAAAGTATTGCATCTGTTACGTCGGACGACCTCCGACGTTGGTCGAATCGAGGACCGTACCTCGATTCTAGGTTAAGACTAAATATTAAGTACATAACAACCTCTTAAACCCATCGCTACCAAACTCTTGTTCTAATTCTAATATCTCTTAAACCCATTGCTATCAAACTCTTGTTCTAATACCTCTTAAACCCATCACTACTTCACCCACAACTTTCCCTAAACTTGTTCTAATACCCATCACTACTTAAATCTCGACTCTCCCAATTGTTCTAAACCCAACCATCACTCCGAACTTACTTTCACTTGTTCAAACCCTCATCTACACTTACAACTTGTTCAAATCCTCAACTCCGCTCGAGTAAACGCCACCTCGAGAACAAAGAGATCGCAACGTCAGCAGTCTTGCACGCGTCACCACTCTGTCGAGAGCGAGGACAAAGAGACTGCAACGTCAGCAGTCTTGCACCCGTCACCACTCCGACGAGCGAGGACAAAGGGACTGCAGCGTCAGCAACCCCCACTCCGAGCGAAGGAGGCTACGCAGAGCTGACGTGTCGGTCTGCGCTCACTCCATTCTCACACAACGACATCAGTCAGTCTGGCCCAAGCCAGCGAAGCGAGCAGACGTGTCGATCTGCGCTCTTCTAATTCGCGCTTCGACGTTCATCGACGTTTGTTCTACTATTCTATTCCAAATCCATTCCAATTCAATTCCTAAATCAATTCCAATTCTAACTCTTACTAACTCATACTCCGTATACGATTATTACGTTTAATTCATTTATTATTATACTACCAAGTTTATACTCAAGTGTACTCAACGTTCTTTATTTCAATATATATATTATATTTTACCAGTGCTACGTGAAGTTAATTTCCACATCATTCTACTAAATCCAGTGACAGTTTCTTTTCGAAATTCGAATCGTGCCCTCGTTAATCATACAGAACTCGGCTTGGAGGTCAGTTCGTCCGCTCCGCTGAGAAGTAGTGGTTGACGAGTAGACGTTTGGAAATAATAACTTTCCAAATCAGATAAACGCATTTAATATTAATAATAAATAATTGAGCTCTCGCTTACGTGTTCAACCTTGGTCACAAAGGGAGAAGCTTACAGCTCCGCCGAGGCAATACGTCAACGAGGTGACACTTAGTCAAAAGATTATCGAAGTTAAAGTGACAGTTTGTGAAAGGAAACATATCAGTGTCTAAAGTGAAGTGACTGTTTTAATAGTGCCCTCGTCGCACGGTGACCCGGCTCGGAGGCCAGTTCGTCTGCTCTGCTGGGTAGTGCCGATTAACGAGTGGACATTTTCGAGTCAGGTAAATTACCTCTGGCCAGCGCCTACGGGGAACCCCTGGCCAATTTTTCTTTCACGTTTGGGACTTAGACAAAATCCGACAAAAGGATTTTCAGAGTATTAACTCTTCCGAAACAGTTCCTTCCATACCCATCCCTTATGCGTCGTACACGTCGTGCAGGCCGAAAGTATCAACAGAGATCAACCACGCGGATCTCTCGCGTTCCACGCCTGTCAACGTTACACCAGCTGCCCGCTATGAGATCATCGATCTCATAGACATCTCTGACGACGACGACAGCCAGGACACAGTGATCCTGCCACGTCCTCGTTGCGTCATCACCAACAGCACGTTCCTGTCACCACGTCAACGTATTACGTTGCGTCTTCCCAATCTTCCTCGCCTGGAAGATATTTGCATCGAGGACCCACAGTACGAGGTCTACGCAGCGCAGAGGAAACAACTCCTGCGACAGTATTATTAAGGCGTAACAACAAACCGGTGAGAATCAGTATCTTGTATCCATCTTTACCCCATGTCAACTCACCGCGTTCGTTGCGTTTACGTATAAGTATCGCCATCCGCGTTGACTGCAAGCGGGTGACGATTTTCCAAATGACTATCGGTGTCCTAGCGCATATGACTGCCCGTCTGGCTGTCTTGGCGTAAAAGACCGTTTCCTCATCAATTCCACGTGCCGCCTCCTGGGGTCATCTCCTTTGCCTAGGACGTTGGGACGTGACGTAACAGGATCTTATGCAGATCAGACCTTGTATACATAGTGTGTGTTGTTACGTCACGCCCCACGTCCTAGGCAAAGAAGATGACCCCAGGAGGCGGCACGTGGAATTGAAGAGGAAACGGTCTTTTACGCCAAGACAGCCAGACGGGCAGTCATATGCGCTAGGACACCGATAGTTATTTGAGACCGACACCCGCTAGCAGTCAACGCGGATGGCGATACTTCTACGCTGACGCAACGAACGCGGTGAGTTGACATGGAACAAAAGGGGTTACAAAAGATACGAATTCTCACCGGTTAGTTGTTGTATCTTAGTAGTACTGTTGAACGAGCTGAGCTCGTCGGTCAGCATGGGTCTGGTATAACGGATCGTCCAGACAGATCTCATCGAGATGAGGAAGGTTTGGCAGCTGTCTCGCTGGGGTACGCACGACAATGCGTCTGTTGGACGGTAGGTACTCGTCCTTGATGATCCTACAGCGAACGTGCGGCAAGATTATCGTGCTCCTGCTGTCATCGTCATCAGAGATGGTGACGAGGTCAATGACCTCGTAACGAACGGCAGGCGGGTTATTGTTGTCACTTGACAGGTTTATGGTATTCCTGGCGTCGTCGTCGTCGTCAGAGATGTCTATGAGATCGATGATCTCATAGCGGGCAGCTGGTGTAACGTTGACAGGCGTGGAACGCGAGAGATCCGCGTGGTTGATCTCTGTTGATACTTTCGGCCTGCACGACGTGTACGACGCATAAGGGATGGGTATGGAAGGAACTGTTTCGGAAGAGTTAATACTCTGAAAATCCTTTTGTCGGATTTTGTCTAAGTCCCAAACGTGAAAGAAAAATTGGCCAGGGGTTCCCCGTAGGCGCTGGCCAGAGGTAATTTACCTGACTCGAAAATGTCCACTCGTTAATCGGCACTACCCAGCAGAGCAGACGAACTGGCCTCCGAGCCGGGTCACCGTGCGACAACGAGGGCACTATTAAAAGAGTCACTTCACTTAGACACTGATATGTTTCCTTTCACAAACTGTCACTTTAACTTCGATAATCTTTTGACTAAGTGTCACCTCGTTGACGTATTGCCTCGGCGGAGCTGTAAGCTTCTCCCTTTGTGACCGAGGTTGAACACGTAAGCGAGAGCTCAATTATTTATTATTAATATTAAATGCGTTTATCTGATTTGGAAAGTTATTATTTCCAAACGTCTACTCGTCAACCACTACTTCTCAGCGGAGCGGACGAACTGACCTCCAAGCCGAGTTCTGTATGATTAACGAGGGCACGATTCGAATTTCGAAAAGAAACTGTCACTGGATTTAGTAGAATGATGTGGAAATTAACTTCACGTAGCACTGGTAAAATATAATATATATATTGAAATAAAGAACGTTGAGTACACTTGAGTATAAACTTGGTAGTATAATAATAAATGAATTAAACGTAATAATCATATACGGAGTATGAGTTAGTAAGAGTTAGAATTGGAATTGATTTAGGAATTGAATTGGAATGGATTTGGAATAGAATAGTAGAACAAACGTCGATGAACGTCGAAGCGCGAATTAGAAGAGCGCAGATCGACACGTCTGCTCGCTTCGCTGGCTTGGGCCAGACTGACTGATGTCGTTGTGTGAGAATGGAGTGAGCGCAGACCGACACGTCCGCTCACTTCGCTGGCTAGCACCAGACTGATGCAAGAGGCAGCTCTGCGTTGCCTCCTTCGCTCGGAGTGGGGGTTGCTGACGCTGCAGTCCCTTTGTCCTCGCTCGTCGGAGTGGTGACGGGTGCAAGACTGCTGACGTTGCAGTCTCTTTGTCCTCGCTCTCGACAGAGTGGTGACGCGTGCAAGACTGCTGACGTTGCGATCTCTTTGTTCTCGAGGTGGCGTTTACTCGAGCGGAGTTGAGGATTTGAACAAGTTGTAAGTGTAGATGAGGGTTTGAACAAGTGTTAAGTGTAGATGAGGGTTTAAACAAGTTATAAGTGTAGATGAGGGTTTGAACAAGTGTTAGGTAAGATTGAGAGTTTGGAGTGGTGGTTGGGTTTAGAACAATTGGGAGAGTCGAGATTTAAGTAGTGATGGGTATTAGAACAAGTTTAGGAAAAGTCGTGGGTGAAGTAGTGATGGGTTTAAGAGGTATTAGAATTAGAACAAGAGTTTGGTAGCGATGGGTTTAAGAGGTATTATGTACTTAATATTTAATCTTAGCCTAGAATCGAGGTACGGTCCTCGATTCGACCAACGTCGGAGGTCGTCCGACGTAACACCTCCCTCGCCGGAGAAGAGATTTCTCGGAGTGAAATCTCTCGGTCCGAGGTTGTGTTCGGTGAACGCTCGCATTACAATTTTTGGTTTTGAGACGCATCGTTAGTGAGCGATCCGCGCAGGGAGCTCAGTTCTCGGCGCACGTTGACTGTATTAACAGTACGAAACACTGGATGCACTGAGATGTTGTCTGATTCTGCGCGAGGAGTTTGGGTAGGTTTCGCAATGTCCGACAGTCTATAATCGCAATGTTCATTATTTGACTGTCTTTTATTGGGGTCTTGGGAGGGAATGGGCTCACTTATGTCATTTTCACTTTCACTTTTGTGAGTTATTCCGTGTCCGTATCCTCGTCTGAGCTGTCGGAAACGTGGTCGGGGTCGTCATGTTGTATGGCCCATCTTGAAGCCAGTATCTGTCCGCATGGAATGCAGTTCAACACAGGTGTTTCCCTGCACATCTTCTCACCGCAGTTGTTGCAGTTATTCATTATACTGATCATCCTTTGATGCCTCCAACGTTCTGTGTGCTCGATGGTTGTTGTCAGGCTGCAATCATAGCATAATTCCCTACCATCGCATGCGACCATGATTACGCCATTGTAGCAAGTTAAGTTGCGGTAGCGTGATGTGTAACGGTTCGCCTTCTGCGTGGCTGTACGTCTTTTGTGCACTGGTCCACACATCTTGTTGTTGTAGGAGGCTGAGACTGCGACGCGAGTTGGACGCTGTACTGGCGGGAAATGACGACATTCAGAAGAAACTCCGAGTTGCTGGGCCCTTTGTCTGCTATCATATTTCTCGGGAAGAGTGGGGGTTATCTCGAATGGGTAAGTTTCTCTTCTAATCTTCGGCTTGACGAATGCTACGGATGTGATAGCTACGTTTCGCTGACGCGCGTTTTGTGTCGGATTACTCGAGGCGCGCTTGAGTTTGTTTGCGTGTACGATTTTGTAATGGTTACCTATTCTTATTTTTACGTTGTTTGCACCTATTAGTTCGCAAATTTCGTGTGGCCCTGTATATTGTTCGTCAAATTTGTTTTTACAAGGTTCCTTTAATAGGAATACTTGTTCTCCTACCTTGAACTGGACGGGGTTGATTCTTCTATCGTAATAAGTCTTAGACTTTTCCTTCGCGGAAATTAGGTTGTCGCGCGCGCGGGCTTGTGTTTCGCTAATTTTCCTGTGGAGGTCAAAGAGATAGTGGGAGTAGGATTCGTTTTCCAGTTCGTAAGGATAGGAGTCGGCGGAAGGAACGCGTGCTAGTGAACCGAAAACCAATTCGTGTGGAGTGAAATTCGTTCCTTCATGGACGCTCGTGTTATAGCTGAACATGGCTAGGTTGATCCATTTGTCCCAATTGGTTTTATGAACATATTGTTTTAGATATTCTGTTAGGACGTGGTGGGATCTCTCTATAGAGCCATTGCTTTGCGGGTGAAATGCTGTTGTTTGCAGACGGGTAATTCGGAAACGTCTGGCGACGGCCTTCATGAGGGAGCTTGTAAAATTCGTCCCTTGATCCGTCAAGATGGCTTTGGGTGTTCCAAAACGGCAGATCCAGTAATTGACGAATGCGTCGGCAGTACTAATGGCGTCGGCTGATTTGAGTGGAGCGGCGACCGAGTATTTCGTCAATAGGTCCTGCATGGTGAGAATGTTACGTCGTCCGATGTACGACGTTGGCCGTGTACATACATTATGTATTCAAGGTCTGATCTGCATAAGATCCATACACCGTCCCCTAGACATAAGAACATAATATTAAGATCTCATATATTCTATTGTTCTAATCCTTATCTCCGTCTCTATCCATCACCACAACTCCACCTTGATCAACACCTTACCTCAGTTTCAACCCATCACCACGACACATAATGCAATAAAGTATTGCATCACTCTGGAAGCATCTAGAAGCTTCTAGAAACGTCGAGAAGTCCAAAGACTGCTGCATCAGCTGTCACGTCCTGGCGGGGCTATAAAAGCAAGAGAAGAGAATACCGCGGCCCGGCTACTCTACTCTTCCACTGACTGACATTTAATAAAAGTGTTGGTCTTTTTATCAACAGACTAGGACCCGATGCCGACACCTGCATGCAGTCTTACACAGATGAAAGATGCACGCGACCCTGAAACATACGCGATAATATGTTCCACTTACTTTTACGCTTCGCTTGTTTGTCGATTGACACGAGAAATGAATTCGCAACGGATGAACGGCTACGGTTGCGCTGATGACCTTGAATTCGGTCCGCTCTGCTTGACAGGCGTTGATCCAAATGGCTGGAAACGACCTTCAAGGATTGACGACTGCGCCAAACTCTGTCACGTCAATATTTGACAGGAACGACCTCCAATGATTGACAGCTGGCTGCTACGGTATTGTAGACGGATGCGCTCGTTGAGGAAACGGGCGTGGACGCTGTACGATACCGTGAATCTAACTCACGAATATCGTCCGCGTGATTGACGATATTTTAACTAGCGAAAACGGGCGTGGACGCTGTGCGATCCCGTGAATTTATCTCGCGAATATCGTCCGCGTGGTTGACGATATTTTGATTCGAGAAAACGGACGTGGATGCTGCGGAGCTTGCTATGCGAGCAAGTCTATCACTATCACGCACGTACGCGAACACGTAACAGGAAATTGAATAAGGAATACTATTCGCGAACTTTCCAGTGAGAACTCTATCTCTAACTAACAACGTGTCACTTCAAACTACGAAGTTAGGAGCAAGGAAATAATAATTGGGATTTAGATTGACTCTGGTAAAACAAAGTATATTATAAACGTAAAAGAATACAACGGTAAAGATGCTTATTATTAACGAAATCGAAATACGTACTAAGTACGAAATATGAAACGCAATAAAAATGTTTAATTGAATAAACGAAGTAATATTTGAATTAAACGAATAAGAATACGATATTACTGAATGGTATTAGGGACTGTGTCTAAACAGTATGGATTTGGAAAGATTGTGTCTAAACAATCTGGATTTGGAAAGACTATGTCTAAATAGTCTGGACTTGGAAGATTGACGAAAACTCGACTGACCCACTCGGGTCCCCGGAGAGGACTGGGGAGAATCGAACGTTCGTCGACGAATAACGTTCGTCCGAAAAATGCTGACTTCGCAAAAGGGGACCGTGTCCTCTTTGTGCCGGTCTTCGTCGTAAACAGCGCGATGGCCGCCGCACTAGAGTCAGCAGTTTTCGTTCCCAGTGGTGCAGGACTCGAAAATTAAGTGGTAACCATTGGCGTACCTATTTATTTATTTAAATAAATTGGGACTTAGAATATTTTCGAGCGCTTGCTCTTGCAAGGCGTTTCGATGTAAATTTTATATGTCATATGATTAGTTGACATCATTTGTCGACCGATCATATGTTTGAAAATATTCTAAGTACTTTTGAAAATTACCAAAAATCGAAATTTTGGTAAAGTCTAAACAAACGCGAATTGAGAACCTAACCTACAAATTTTTAGGTTAGTTTCATGATTTTCGCTCACGAGTCCAATGATATTTCAATCTTCGAGTTTGGGCCATTTTTGGCTATTTTAGGAATTTGACAGATTTTGGATTTTAGGTTATGTTGATGGATTTCGATCAGATGTACGTGGTGTTAAGGATTCATTGTTATGAAGGATTTTTAGGAGTTTTGGAATCTTTAAAGGGGAACGCTCGCTCTTATGTATCTAATTTTACATGTAGTCTTAAAGCTAACGTCGGAGGTGCGACCGACGTCACACCTCCCCCCTTAGAGAAGAGATTTCACGCAGTGGAATCTCTGCCTCTGGGTGGCGGTAGACAGGATGCACTGAAATGTCATCCCTGTCTCGCAACGCTGGGTCAAGGGAATCGCAAATTAACGTTCGTTTCGTCAAGGGAGGACGGGTTCGGAATTCTCCGACACTGGCACTATCACTGGCTTTGTCCTCGATGGCCGCTGAAGTCTTGTTGTCCCTCTGCTTCATGAGTATAAAGAACCGGGTCAGTGAACTCCAGATGGCGACAACGAGATGCAGGCTCCAGCCGTATAGTGAGTGTAATGCGATGCCGTTAACGATCGTACTGATGATTGTTTTGATCGTGCGGATCGCTACATACACTCCGATTATTCCAGCACTTATTGATCCGAATGTAGTGAATCCGGACCATAATTTCTGTGCTGTAGACTCCGCTATCTGCTGTAGGGAGTTTTCATCGAGCAGATTGAACATATTGATGTTTCCTGCTGCAAACTGTCTTCCCGTCGCACCCTGTGCGATTGAATTTATGACTGCTACCTTCTCTACAGGAAACATTATATGGTCCTGTAGTTTGTCCAGGTCGTCTTGTGAATAAA
Source organism: Lasioglossum baleicum (assembly GCF_051020765.1). NCBI lineage: Eukaryota > Metazoa > Arthropoda > Insecta > Hymenoptera > Halictidae > Lasioglossum > Lasioglossum baleicum. The sequence continues at coordinate 34,397 of NW_027469194.1, read as the reverse complement.
TGCCTCCCGTTGCCAAGTTCTTCGGATCTATGTATTTCCAGGTTGACTTGGCGAGGGGGTGAAGCTCCGAAGGAGTGATGGCCTCCATCAATGACGGTGTTAGGCGATACCATGTTCCGTGCAGTCTATAATATGGGGGAAGTAGCTCATTGCATGGCTTTTCTGTCCCCGTATTTGAAATGATGTGGTCCCTTGGCTTCAGGAATTTTGATGTGTTCCGATACGTGATGGGTAGCTCATCATAACACCGTTCGGTTTTCCTCACTTGGACCGTGACTGGTATGCACTTTATTATGTGCACTACCTCTCCTGCTGGAACTGCGATAAATCCGACATCCTTCATGATGGCAGTGGCAACTTCTTCGGGTGCTGAATGTAATAATGTGAGGGCGTTCTGGAGAATCTGACGCTCTAGCTCACACTTCTGACGGATTACATCTTTGTAGAGTTGAGAAAATTGTTTCCGGAGGTGCTTCTCCACGTAAACAAATTTGCTGTTGACATACGTGAAGATGTCCAGATTGTTGACTAAGGTGTGTGTTTTCTCCTTGAATTTTCCTGAACTTCCAACTTCCAGAATGAACAGCTTGGGGTGTTCCGTTCGGATTATGACATATCCGCAAACTGACGATCTGCCTGTCTCCGTGAGTGCAAAAGTCGTGTCCTGCGATGCTACGGTATACAGGGTTGGAGAAGGATTCACCTTGGAGGATAGTTTAGTGGCTATCCCTTCGTACAAGACATCATAATTATTGAATTTGCACGAGTCCGTCGGCGTGGTTTCCCAGAACGTATGGCCATCTTGTGCGTCTAAGCAGCTTCCTTTTTGAAGGGGGCAGGTTTGCCCAGTTTGTAGATGAATCTGTCCGGTTGACAATCTGATTGGAGCGATGTAGTCGCGGATCGTGATTCGGACTAAAGCTTGTACCACGACATCGGTCCAAGTCCCAAACGGATCACTATACGTGGTTCCAGCGCAGCTACCATCGTTCTGAATAACTCCTGCTAACGTGAGGCCGTGAGAGGAGGTCGAGTTCGGCTGAATACCTGTGATCTGGGCGGCTGGGGTGATGAATATTGTCCCCGTCGTGTGTAGGCTCGAACAGGTTTCGCTGGAGATCGGTAATATATAGTCTTGTCGACCATTGGATACTACCGAATTATGTGAATGCATGCCACAATAGTATATGGTTCTGTCTATTCCGATATGGCATTGCAAGACACGAGCTTGCGAGAATTCAGCTAGCTGCAGGAGCTGAATTCTTTCTAAATTTTCAGCTGGTGCGATGTCTTCTGGCTCGCAGTTAAGAGTGTCAATAGTTGAATACGTGGTAATATTCAAGGTCGAACCTCCACAGTCATATCCAATGAGTGTTGAGGCTTGCGTGGCAATAGAGAGCAAGATAGCTGCTTGTATCGGCTGCATGGTTGCTGTTATAGCGTTGTCGAGAGACTGATGATCTTCAGGGGTGACGGTTTCTCCTTGAAGATCTCGTTGCGTCGCAGGGATATCGTCTTCCTGCTGTGGAGTGGGGTGATGCTGACCAGAGGTTTTAAATTTCGCTCTTGGGTCGCTGCGATAGTTTATCGTTGGCGTAACGATATTGGAGACTCTGTTAACGCTAGGAAGATTGAATTCGTTTCGCAAGATACATAACGAAAGCTTATAATCAGACTTAGTTGTCTCGGGCGAGTATAATGTATCGGCTTTATTTCTTTTTCTTGCTGACGCGAATCTCGCGGAATTGTATTTGCCAGACGCATGGACTTTGTTTTCGGTCGCACGGATACCTGATCGTTGAAGCTGGAAGAGGCGTTGTTCCGGCGAGGATTTGAAGATAGGAGTTTGCGGCAAAACATAAACTCCTTTTGATTTAACTTTAGGAATAGAAATGTTTTCTAAATTGTTCTCATATGAACATTCTAAAAGTTCATCTGAGGCGAAGGCGTTGATGTTTCTTTCCACACAGGACTTTGAATATAAATCGTCGGGATGGTTACCGGAATTCTTTAAAGTATCGGGATGGCTACCGGAATCGTCGGGATGGTTACCGGAATTGTTTAAAGAATCGGGATGGCTACCGGAATCGTCGGGATGGTTACCGGAATTATTTAAAGAATCGGGATGGCTACCGGAATTATTTAAAGAATCGGGATGGCTACCGGAATCGTCGGAATGGTTACCGGAATTAATAGAAGACGCGAGTTGATCGTTAACGATCGTCTCGTGCGCGCGGCACGCACGAGCATTGAATAAGTCCGAATTGACTTCGGCTTGAATATTCGAAAAGGGAACCTCGATCTCTTCCACCTCCAACGTAGGCAGGGAGAAGGACGCCACTTCGGACGATGCGTTAAAGCATCGCAGGTATGCCTTTCCGTTACGGTTGGTGACTAAACAATCACCTAAGAACACATCGGGTTTTACATCTACTTTTCGCACATACCCTTCGCTTGGGCCCTTTACGTTGACGGCTATGCAGGCGGCGGTACGGCTTTCGATGGAATATTCCCGAGGATTCGAAAAGGGAATACGTAGGGTTTTATACTCTACGCATTCTTTCGCAAATGATATCTCTGCTCCCTCTCTGAAGAAGGGGGAGCCTAAGATACCATCTATATTAATTGGAAAACTGTCAGGCAGAACGTGTAGCGTGACTTTAATGGAATCTGCTAGCTCCGCATTGATATAACCGAGGGTCGCAATTTCTCCTTCTGTCACGCCATGGACGTGTATGACGCTGTCAGTTTTTAGATGAACGTCAGATTTGATACCAGACGCTCGGATTAAGTTGACCTCGGACCCGGTGTCCAAGAGGAACTCACACTCTTTTGAGAAGAGTGACGATTTTGCTTTTATTCGAGGGATAGGGGAGTCCGGCGCGAGATTTATTGCCGAGACTAATTTCGCGGATGGTCGTTCATTCTGCTGACCGTCCGGGTTATCTCTCCCATCTACTCGAATTTCATTTACTGCTGGTCGTCGCTGATGACGGCCATGTGACGTCGGTCGCACCTCCGACGTTAGCTTTAAGACTACATGTAAAATTAGATACATAAGAGCGAGCGTTCCCCTTTAAAGATTCCAAACCTCCTAAAAATCCTTCATAACAATGAATCCTTAACACCACGTACATCTGATTGAAATCCATCAACATAACCTAAAATCCAAAATCTGTCAAAATCCTAAAATAGCCAAAAATGGCCCAAACTCGAAGATTGAAATATCATTGGACTCGTGAGCGAAAATCATGAAACTAACCTAAAAATTTGTAGGTTAGGTTCTCAATTCGCGTTTGTTTAGACTTTACCAAAATTTCGATTTTTGGTAATTTTCAAAAGTACTTAGAATATTTTCAAACATATTGTCACGTCCTGGCGGGGCTATAAGAGCAAGAGAAGAGAATACCGCGGCCCGGCTACTCTACTCTTCCACTGACTGACATTTAATAAAAGTGTTGGTCTTTTTATCAACAGACTAGGACCCGATGCCGACACCTGCATGCAGTCTTACACAGATGAATGATGCACGCGACCCTGAAACATACGCGGTAATATGTTCCACTTACTTTTACGCTTCGCTTGTTTGTCGATTGACACGAGAAATGAATTCGCAACGGATGAACAGCTACGGTTGCGCTGATGGCCTTGAATACGGTCCGCTCTGCTTGACAGGCGTTGATCCAAATGGCTGGAAACGACCTTCAAGGATTGACGACTGCGCCAAACTCTGTCACGTCAATATTTGACAGGAACGACCTCCAATGATTGACAGCTGGCTGCTACGGTATTGTAGACGGATGCGCTCGTTGAGGAAACGGGCGTGGACGCTGTACGATACCGTGAATCTAACTCACGAATATCGTCCGCGTGATTGACGATATTTTAACTAGCGAAAACGGGCGTGGATGCTGCGGAGCTTGCTATGCGAGCAAGTCTATCACTATCACGCACGTACGCGAACACGTAACAGGAAATTGAATAAGGAATACTATTCGCGAACTTTCCAGTGAGAACTCTATCTCTAACTAACAACGTGTCACTTCAAACTACGAAGTTAGGAGCAAGGAAATAATAATTGGGATTTAGATTGACTCTGGTAAAACAAAGTATATTATAAACGTAAAAGAATACAAAGGTAAAGATGCTTATTATTAACGAAATCGAAATACGTACTAAGTACGAAGTATGAAACGCAATAAAAATGTTTAATTGAATAAACGAAGTAATATTTGAATTAAACGAATAAGAATACGATATTACTGAATGGTATTAGGGACTGTGTCTAAACAGTATGGATTTGGGAAGATTGTGTCTAAACAATCTGGATTTGGAAAGACTATGTCTAAATAGTCTGGACTTGGAAGATTGACGAAAACTCGACTGACCCACTCGGGTCCCCGGAGAGGACTGGGGAGAATCGAACGCTCGTCGACGAATAACGTTCGTCCGAAAAATGCTGACTTCGCAAAAGGGGACCGTGTCCTCTTTGTGCCGGTCTTCGTCGTAAACAGCGCGATGGCCGCCGCACTAGAGTCAGCAGTTTTCGTTCCCAGTGGTGCAGGACTCGAAAATTAAGTGGTAACCATTGGCGTACCTATTTATTTATTTAAATAAATTGGGACTTAGAATATTTTCGAGCGCTTGCTCTTGCAAGGCGTTTCGATGTAAATTTTATATGTCATATGATTAGTTGACATCATTTGTCGACCGATCATATGTTTGAAAATATTCTAAGTACTTTTGAAAATTACCAAAAATCGAAATTTTGGTAAAGTCTAAACAAACGCGAATTGAGAACATAACCTACAAATTTTTAGGTTAGTTTCATGATTTTCGCTCACGAGTCCAATGATATTTCAATCTTCGAGTTTGGGCCATTTTTGGCTATTTTAGGATTTTAGGTTATGTTGATGGATTTCAATCAGATGTACGTGGTGTTAAGGATTCATTGTTATGAAGGATTTTTAGGAGGTTTGGAATCTTTAAAGGGGAACGCTCGCTCTTATGTATCTAATTTTACATGTAGTCTTAAAGCTAACGTCGGAGGTGCGACCGACGTCACACCTCCCCCCTTAGAGAAGAGATTTCACGCAGTGGAATCTCTGCCTCTGGGTGGCGGTAGACAGGATGCACTGAAATGTCATCCCTGTCTCGCAACACTGGGTCAAGGGAATCGCAAATTAACGTTCGTTTCGTCAAGGGAGGACGGGTTCGGAATTCTCCGACACTGGCACTATCACTATCTTTGTCCTCGATGGCCGCTGAAGTCTTGTTGTCCCTCTGCTTCATGAATATAAAGAACCGGGTCAGTGAACTCCAGATGGCGACAACGAGATGCAGGCTCCAGCCGTATAGTGAGTGTAATGCGATGCCGTTAACGATCGTACTGATGATTGTTTTGATCGTGCGGATCGCTACATACACTCCGATTATTCCAGCACTTATTGATCCGAATGTAGTGAATCCGGACCATAATTTCTGTGCTGTAGACTCCGCTATCTGCTGTAGGGAGTTTTCATCGAGCAGGTTGAACATATTGATGTTTCCTGCTGCAAACTGTCTTCCCGTCGCACCCTGTGCGATTGAATTTATGACTGCTACCTTCTCTACAGGAAACATTATATGATCCTGTAGTTTGTCCAGGTCGTCTTGTGAATAAATGCCTCCCGTTGCCAAGTTCTTCGGATCTATGTATTTCCAGGTTGACTTGGCGAGGGGGTGAAGCTCCGAAGGAGTGATGGCCTCCATCAATGACGGTGTTAGGCGATACCATGTTCCGTGCAGTCTATAATATGGGGGAAGTAGCTCATTGCATGGCTTTTCTGTCCCCGCATTTGAAATGATGTGGTCCCTTGGCTTCAGGAATTTTGATGTGTTCCGATATGTGATGGGTAGCTCATCATAACACCGTTCGGTTTTCCTCACTTGGACCGTGACTGGTATGCACTTTATTATGTGCACTACCTCTCCTGCTGGAACTGCGATAAATCCGACATCCTTCATGATGGCAGTGGCAACTTCTTCGGGTGCTGAATGTAATAATGTGAGGGCGTTCTGGAGAATCTGACGCTCTAGCTCACACTTCTGACGGATTACATCTTTGTAGAGTTGAGAAAATTGTTTCCGGAGGTGCTTCTCCACGTAAACAAATTTGCTGTTGACATACGTGAAGATGTCCAGATTGTTGACCAAGGTGTGTGTTTTCTCCTTGAATTTTCCTGAACTTCCAACTTCCAGAATGAACAGCTTGGGGTGTTCCGTTCGGATTATGACATATCCGCAAACTGAAGATCTGCCTGTCTCCGTGAGTGCAAAAGTCGTGTCCTGCGATGCTACGGTATACAGGGTTGGAGAAGGATTCACCTTGGAGGATAGTTTAGTGGCTATCCCTTCGTACAAGACATCATAATTATTGAATTTGCACGAGTCCGTCGGCGTGGTTTCCCAGAACGTATGGCCATCTTGTGCGTCTAAGCAGCTTCCTTTTTGAAGGGGGCAGGTTTGCCCAGTTTGTAGATGAATCTGTCCGGTTGACAATCTGATTGGAGCGATGTAGTCGCGGATCGTGATTCGGACTAAAGCTTGTACCACGACATCGGTCCAAGTCCCAAACGGATCACTATACGTGGTTCCAGCGCAGCTACCATCGTTCTGAATAACTCCTGCTAACGTGAGGCCGTGAGAGGAGGTCGAGTTCGGCTGAATACCTGTGATCTGAGCGGCTGGGGTGATGAATATTGTCCCCGTCGTGTGTAGGCTCGAACAGGTTTCGCTGGAGATCGGTAATATATAGTCTTGTCGACCATTGGATACTACCGAATTATGTGAGTGCATGCCACAATAGTATATGGTTCTGTCTATTCCGATATGGCATTGCAAGACACGAGCTTGCGAGAATTCAGCTAGCTGCAGGAGCTGAATTCTTTCTAAATTTTCAGCTGGTGCGATGTCTTCTGGCTCGCAGTTAAGAGTGTCAATAGTTGAATACGTGGTAATATTCAAGGTTGAACCTCCACAGTCATATCCAATGAGTGTTGAGGCTTGCGTGGCAATAGAGAGCAAGATGGCTGCTTGTATCGGCTGCATGGTTGCTGTTATAGCGTTGTCGAGAGACTGATGATCTTCAGGGGTGACGGTTTCTCCTTGAAGATCTCGTTGCGTCGCAGGGATATCGTCTTCCTGCTGTGGAGTGGGGTGATGCTGACCAGAGGTTTTAAATTTCGCTCTTGGGTCGCTGCGATAGTTTATCGTTGGCGTAACGATATTGGAGACTCTGTTAACGCTAGGAAGATTGAATTCGTTTCGCAAGATACATAACGAAAGCTTATAATCAGACTTAGTTGTCTCGGGCGAGTATAATGTATCGGCTTTATTTCTTTTTCTTGCTGACGCGAATCTCGCGGAATTGTATTTGCCAGACGCATGGACTTTGTTTTCGGTCGCACGGATACCTGATCGTTGAAGCTGCAAGAGGTCTTGTTCCGGCGAGGATTTGAAGATAGGAGTTTGTGGCAAAACATAAACTCCTTTTGAATTAACTTTAGGAATAGAAATGTTTTCTAAATTGTTCTCATATGAACATTCTAAAAGTTCATCTGAGGCGAAGGCGCTGATGTTTCTTTCCACACAGGACTTTGAATATAAATCGTCGGGATGGTTACCGGAATTCTTTAAAGTATCGGGATGGCTACCGGAATCGTCGGGATGGTTACCGGAATTATTTAAAGAATCGGGATGGCTACCGGAATCGTCGGGATGGTTACCGGAATTATTTAAAGAATCGGGATGGCTACCGGAATCGTCGGAATGGTTACCGGAATTATCTAAAGAATCGGGATGGCTACCGGAATCGTCGGAATGGTTACCGGAATTAATAGAAGACGCGAGTTGATCGTTAACGATCGTCTCGTGCGCGCGGCACGCACGAGCATTGAATACGTCCGAATTGACTTCGGCTTGAATATTCGAAAAGGGAACCTCGATCTCTTCCACCTCCAACGTAGGCAGGGAGAAGGACGCCACTTCGGACGATGCGTTAAAGCATCGCAGGTATGCCTTTCCGTTACGGTTGGTGACTAAACAATCACCTAAGAACACATCGGGTTTTACATCTACTTTTCGCACATACCCTTCGCTTGGGCCCTTTACGTTGACGGCTATGCAGGCGGCGGTACGGCTTTCGACGGAATATTCCCGAGGATTCGAAAAGGGAATACGTAGGTTTTTATACTCTACGCATTCCTTCGCAAATGATATCTCTGCTCCCTCTCTGAAGAAGGGGGAGCCTAAGATACCATCTATATTAATTGGAAAACTGTCAGGCAGAACGTGTAGCGTGACTTTAATGGAATCTGCTAGCTCCGCATTGATATAACCGAGGGTCGCAATTTCTCCTTCTGTCACGCCATGGACGTGTATGACGCTGTCAGTTTTTAGATGAACGTCAGATTTGATACCAGACGCTCGGATTAAGTTGACCTCGGACCCGGTGTCCAAGAGGAACTCACACTCTTTTGAGAAGAGTGACGATCTTGCTTTTATTCGAGGGATAGGGGAGTCCGGCGCGAGATTTATTGCCGAGACTAATTTCGCGGATGGTCGTTCATTCTGCTGACCGTCCGGGTTATCTCTCCTATCTACTCGAATTTCATCTACTGCTGGTCGTCGCTGATGACGGCCAGCTGTGTTGCCTTTTGGCGATTCTCTTGGGATGCCTCCCGTCCTTTGGTCGCGTTTGTCGGGAGGCTTGATTCGTTTCCCGACTCATTTCTACTGTAATATTCGCGGCGGCGACATTCGTGTATGTCATGTCCCGTGCGCTTACAATATTTACAATACTTCTGATTCTCCGTAGGAAAGCGATCGCGACCTGGGGACTGGGAAGCGCGATCTTCGCGTTTATACGTTTCGCGCTGATTTGATTGCGACGGTTCGTGACGTCGCGGGGGAGGAGAGCGATACGCGTCTCTGTTATCGGGTTTCCTGTCTCGCCAGGATTCACGAGGTGAAAAGGAAGGTCGTTGATCTTTCCTTTCCGAAGATCTGTTGCGCTGCTCAGGCGCATTCCTATCATAATAAGAGTTGCTTGATCGCTCTGGTGTGCGATTACGAGAGTCGGAGAATGCAACGCGGCGTCCGTCGTCACGATAACGAACACGGTCAAGCTCGTACTGTTTGTACGCGGTTACTGCTTCGTCGAATATTTTCTGTAATTCGAGTGACGCGCAGAGCCTGACCTCGGCTCGAAGCGCTGGGATAAGACCACGCATGAAACAATCAATTGTGAATTTATCAATCTCGTCTAGATTGGGGACCCCGCGGCCTGAATCTATGATCGCCGTTCTAAGGTCCTTTACTCGCGTAATATAATTCAACACGTGCTCGGACTGTCCCTGGTGTATCGAAGCTAATTCTCCGCGATACTGATCGATGAATTTATATGGGCCTAGTACATCTTTCAGGCGGTTGCACAATTCAGAGATTGTGTTAATATTTACGTCTTCAATCGCGGCGTATGCCTGTCCTCTAAGCTTATTGCATACTAATCTAGTGAGGGTACGCTCAGCTGTGGCTGGAACAGCTTCCAAGGCTCGCTTGCACGCGCGAACGAATTGTAGCACGGTTATGGAGGTGCCGTCAAAGGTAGGCACAAGTTCAACCGCTTGTTTAACGGTGAAATTCGAAGAATCGTGCATTATGGGTTCGCGGGGCGCAACGACTGGGCTAGCTGGAATTGATTGAGAATCTCTGGCCGATCGGATTTCTGCTATCTCGCGGCGTATATCCTCGTACGTTTCTCTTTGCTCACGCGTTTCTGTTTCGTATTGCAATTTGAGTTGAGTCAACGCGGCGGTTTGATTAATGAGAGCTGCTTCTCTACGAGCTAAATCTTTCTGGAATTCAATTAATTCCTCTTCCGTAGGAGGAACCTTCTTTCTAGCCTCGCTACGCGTTTCCATGATTGCGTCGCTTGAAAATTTCTAAGTATGAAATTCGCGAAAAATAATCCGACTATATAACGTGGGCGAAGGGGCGTTTTCTAAACCGCCCGTCGCACTTTAACGTTCACTAAAACTCTCGATGAATTTGTACTGAGTACGAACATCGCGAAAAATAATTTGAGTATGTAACGTGGGCGAAAGGGCATTTCCTTCACTGCCCGTCGCACTTTTAACTGACACTATGCTTTCACGGACTCTAAGTCTACTGCGTTAAATTGTCAAACAATGATGGAACGCGCAGGGGTTCGCGTGCTAACACTGATTCTATTTTTATTCCTCGATGCCGTGCTTCTAACATCGGTGACCAACGACTGTCCTACCGACTGCGCCAAATTTGTCACAACAAATTTTGGCAGAGGTAGGACACATGACGTATCCTACAAAAGTGTTGACGGTGTCTCTAACATCGGTGACCAACGAGTGTCCTACCGACTGCGCCAAATTTGTCACGTCCTGGCGGGGCTATAAGAGCAAGAGAAGAGAATACCGCGGCCCGGCTACTCTACTCTTCCACTGACTGACATTTAATAAAAGTGTTGGTCTTTTTATCAACAGACTAGGACCCGATGCCGACACCTGCATGCAGTCTTACACAGATGAATGATGCACGCGACCCTGAAACATACGCGGTAATATGTTCCACTTACTTTTACGCTTCGCTTGTTTGTCGATTGACACGAGAAATGAATTCGCAACGGATGAACAGCTACGGTTGCGCTGATGGCCTTGAATACGGTCCGCTCTGCTTGACAGGCGTTGATCCAAATGGCTGGAAACGACCTTCAAGGATTGACGACTGCGCCAAACTCTGTCACGTCAATATTTGACAGGAACGACCTCCAATGATTGACAGCTGGCTGCTACGGTATTGTAGACGGATGCGCTCGTTGAGGAAACGGGCGTGGACGCTGTACGATACCGTGAATCTAACTCACGAATATCGTCCGCGTGATTGACGATATTTTAACTAGCGAAAACGGGCGTGGATGCTGCGGAGCTTGCTATGCGAGCAAGTCTATCACTATCACGCACGTACGCGAACACGTAACAGGAAATTGAATAAGGAATACTATTCGCGAACTTTCCAGTGAGAACTCTATCTCTAACTAACAACGTGTCACTTCAAACTACGAAGTTAGGAGCAAGGAAATAATAATTGGGATTTAGATTGACTCTGGTAAAACAAAGTATATTATAAACGTAAAAGAATACAAAGGTAAAGATGCTTATTATTAACGAAATCGAAATACGTACTAAGTACGAAGTATGAAACGCAATAAAAATGTTTAATTGAATAAACGAAGTAATATTTGAATTAAACGAATAAGAATACGATATTACTGAATGGTATTAGGGACTGTGTCTAAACAGTATGGATTTGGGAAGATTGTGTCTAAACAATCTGGATTTGGAAAGACTATGTCTAAATAGTCTGGACTTGGAAGATTGACGAAAACTCGACTGACCCACTCGGGTCCCCGGAGAGGACTGGGGAGAATCGAACGCTCGTCGACGAATAACGTTCGTCCGAAAAATGCTGACTTCGCAAAAGGGGACCGTGTCCTCTTTGTGCCGGTCTTCGTCGTAAACAGCGCGATGGCCGCCGCACTAGAGTCAGCAGTTTTCGTTCCCAGTGGTGCAGGACTCGAAAATTAAGTGGTAACCATTGGCGTACCTATTTATTTATTTAAATAAATTGGGACTTAGAATATTTTCGAGCGCTTGCTCTTGCAAGGCGTTTCGATGTAAATTTTATATGTCATATGATTAGTTGACATCATTTGTCGACCGATCATATGTTTGAAAATATTCTAAGTACTTTTGAAAATTACCAAAAATCGAAATTTTGGTAAAGTCTAAACAAACGCGAATTGAGAACATAACCTACAAATTTTTAGGTTAGTTTCATGATTTTCGCTCACGAGTCCAATGATATTTCAATCTTCGAGTTTGGGCCATTTTTGGCTATTTTAGGATTTTAGGTTATGTTGATGGATTTCAATCAGATGTACGTGGTGTTAAGGATTCATTGTTATGAAGGATTTTTAGGAGGTTTGGAATCTTTAAAGGGGAACGCTCGCTCTTATGTATCTAATTTTACATGTAGTCTTAAAGCTAACGTCGGAGGTGCGACCGACGTCACAATATGATCGGTCGACAAATGATGTCAACTAATCATATGACATATAAAATTTACATCGAAACGCCTTGCAAGAGCAAGCGCTCGAAAATATTCTAAGTCCCAATTTATTTAAATAAATAAATAGGTACGCCAATGGTTACCACTTAATTTTCGAGTCCTGCACCACTGGGAACGAAAACTGCTGACTCTAGTGCGGCGGCCATCGCGCTGTTTACGACGAAGACCGGCACAAAGAGGACACGGTCCCCTTTTGCGAAGTCAGCATTTTTCGAACGAACGTTGTTCGTCGACGAACGTTCGATTCTCCACAGTCCTCTCCGGGGACCCGAGTGGGTCAGTCGAGTTTTCGTCAATCTTCCAAGTCCAGACTATTTAGACATAGTCTTTCCAAATCCAGATTGTTTAGACACAATCTTCCCAAATCCATACTGTTTAGACACAGTCCCTAATACCATTCAGTAATATCGTATTCTTATTCGTTTAATTCAAATATTACTTCGTTTATTCAATTAAACATTTTTATTGCGTTTCATATTTCGTACTTAGTACGTATTTCGATTTCGTTAATAATAAGCATCTTTACCTTTGTATTCTTTTACGTTTATAATATACTTTGTTTTACCAGAGTCAATCTAAATCCCAATTATTATTTCCTTGGTCCTAACTTCGTAGTTTGAAGTGACACGTTGTTAGTTAGAGATAGAGTTCTCACTGGAAAGTTCGCGAATAGTATTCCTTATTCAATTTCCTGTTACGTGTTCGCGTACGTGCGTGATAGTGATAGACTTGCTCGCATAGCAAGCTCCACAGCGTCCACGCCCGTTTTCGCTAGTTAAAATATCGTCAATCACGCGGACCATATTCGTGAGTTAGATTCACGGTATCGTACAGCGTCCACGCCCGTTTCCTCAACGAGCGCATCCGTCTACAATACCGTAGCAGCCAGCTGTCAATCATTGGAGGTCGTTCCTGTCAAATATTGACGTGACAGAATTTGGCGCAGTCGGTAGGACACTCGTTGGTCACCGATGTTAGAGACACCGTCAACACTTTTGTAGGATACGTCATGTGTCCTACCTCTGCCAAAATTTGTTGTGACAAATTTGGCGCAGTCGGTAGGACAGTCGTTGGTCACCGATGTTAGAAGCACGGCATCGAGGAATAAAAATAGAATCAGTGTTAGCACGCGAACCCCTGCGCGTTCCATCATTGTTTGACAATTTAACGCAGTAGACTTAGAGTCCGTGAAAGCATAGTGTCAGTTAAAAGTGCGACGGGCAGTGAAGGAAATGCCCTTTCGCCCACGTTACATACTCAAATTGGTTTTCGCGATGTTCGTACTCAGTACAAATTCATCAAGAGTTTTAGTGAACGTTAAAGTGCGACGGGCGGTTTAGAAAACGCCCCTTCGCCCACGTTATATAGTCGGATTATTTTTCGCGAATTTCATACTTAGAAATTTTCAAGCGACGCAATCATGGAAACGCGTAGCGAGGCTAGAAAGAAGGTTCCTCCTACGGAAGAGGAATTAATTGAATTCCAGAAAGATTTAGCTCGTAGAGAAGCAGCTCTCATTAATCAAACCGCCGCGTTGACTCAACTCAAATTGCAATACGAAACAGAAACGCGCGATCAGAGAGAAACGTACGAGGATATACGCCGCGAGATAGCAGAAATCCGATCGGCCAGAGATTCTCAATCAATTCCAGCTAGCCCAGTCGTTGCGCCCCGCGAACCCATAATGCACGATTCTTCGAATTTCACCGTTAAACAAGCGGTTGAACTTGTGCCTACCTTTGACGGCACCTCCATAACCGTGCTACAATTCGTTCGCGCGTGCAAGCGAGCCTTGGAAGCTGTTCCAGCCACAGCTGAGCGTACCCTCACTAGATTAGTATGCAATAAGCTTAGAGGACAGGCATACGCCGCGATTGAAGACGTAAATATTAACACAATCTCTGAATTGTGCAACCGCCTGAAAGATGTACTAGGCCCATATAAATTCATCGATCAGTATCGCGGAGAATTAGCTTCGATACACCAGGGACAGTCCGAGCACGTGTTGAATTATATTACGCGAGTAAAGGACCTTAGAACGGCGATCATAGATTCAGGCCGCGGGGTCCCCAATCTAGACGAGATTGATAAATTCACAATTGATTGTTTCATGCGTGGTCTTATCCCAGCGCTTCGAGCCGAGGTCAGGCTCTGCGCGTCACTCGAATTACAGAAAATATTCGACGAAGCAGTAACCGCGTACAAACAGTACGAGCTTGACCGTGTTCGTTATCGTGACGACGGACGCCGCGTTGCATTCTCCGACTCTCGTAATCGCACACCAGAGCGATCAAGCAACTCTTATTATGATAGGAATGCGCCTGAGCAGCGCAACAGATCTTCGGAAAGGAAAGATCAACGACCTTCCTTTTCACCTCGTGAATCCTGGCGAGACAGGAAATCCGATAACAGAGACGCGTATCGCTCTCCTCCCCCGCGACGTCACGAACCGTCGCAATCAAATCAGCGCGAAACGTATAAACGCGAAGATCGCGCTTCCCAGTCCCCAGGTCGCGATCGCTTTCCTACGGAGAATCGGAAGTATTGTAAATATTGTAAGCGCACGGGACATGACATACACGAATGTCGCCGCCGCGAATATTACAATAAAAATGAGTCGGGAAACGAATCAAGCCTCCCGACAAACGCGACCAAAGGACGGGAGGCATCCCAAGAGAATCGCCAAAAGGCAACACAGCTGGCCGTCATCAGCGACGACCAGCAGTAGATGAAATTCGAGTAGATAGGAGAGATAACCCGGACGGTCAGCAGAATGAACGACCATCCGCGAAATTAGTCTCGGCAATAAATCTCGCGCCGGACTCCCCTATCCCTCGAATAAAAGCAAAATCGTCACTCTTCTCAAAAGAGTGTGAGTTCCTCTTGGACACCGGGTCCGAGGTCAACTTAATCCGAGCGTCTGGTATCAAATCTGACGTTCATCTAAAAACTGACAGCGTCATACACGTCCATGGCGTGACAGAAGGAGAAATTGCGACCCTCGGTTATATCAATGCGGAGCTAGCAGATTCCATTAAAGTCACGCTACACGTTCTGCCTGACAGTTTTCCAATTAATATAGATGGTATCTTAGGCTCCCCCTTCTTCAGAGAGGGAGCAGAGATATCATTTGCGAAGGAATGCGTAGAGTATAAAAACCTACGTATTCCCTTTTCGAATCCTCGGGAATATTCCATCGAAAGCCGTACCGCCGCCTGCATAGCCGTCAACGTAAAGTGCCCAAGCGAAGGGTATGTGCGAAAAGTAGATGTAAAACCCGATGTGTTCTTAGGTGATTGTTTAGTCACCAACCGTAACGGAAAGGCATACCTGCGATGCTTTAACGCATCGTCCGAAGTGGCGTCCTTCTCCCTGCCTACGTTGGAGGTGGAAGAGATCGAGGTTCCCTTTTCAAATATTCAAGCCGAAGTCAATTCGGACTCATTCAATGCTCGTGCGTGCCGCGCGCACGAGACGATCGTTAACGATCAACTCGCGTCTTCTATTAATTCCGGTAACCATCCCGACGATTCCGGTAGCCATCCCGATTCTTTAAATAATTCCGGTAACCATTCCGACGATTCCGGTAGCCATCCCGATTCTTTAAATAATTCCGGTAACCATCCCGACGATTCCGGTAGCCATCCCGATTCTTTAAATAATTCCGGTAACCATCCCGACGATTCCGGTAGCCATCCCGATTCTTTAAATAATTCCGGTAACCATCCCGACGATTCCGGTAGCCATCCCGATACTTTAAAGAATTCCGGTAACCATCCCGACGATTTATATTCAAAGTCCTGTGTGGAAAGAAACATCAACGCCTTCGCCTCAGATGAACTTTTAGAATGTTCATATGAGAACAATTTAGAAAACATTTCTATTCCTAAAGTTAAATCAAAAGGAGTTTATGTTTTGCCGCAAACTCCTATCTTCAAATCCTCGCCGGAACAACACCTCTTCCAGCTTCAACGATCAGGTATCCGTGCGACCGAAAACAAAGTCCATGCGTCTGGCAAATACAATTCCGCGAGATTCGCGTCAGCAAGAAAAAGAAATAAAGCCGATACATTATACTCGCCCGAGACAACTAAGTCTGATTATAAGCTTTCGTTATGTATCTTGCGAAACGAATTCAATCTTCCTAGCGTTAACAGAGGCTCCAATATCGTTACGCCAACGATAAACTATCGCAGCGACCCAAGAGCGAAATTTAAAACCTCTGGTCAGCATCACCCCACTCCACAGCAGGAAGACGATATCCCTGCGACGCAACGAGATCTTCAAGGAGAAACCGTCACCCCTGAAGATCATCAGTCTCTCGACAACGCTATAACAGCAACCATGCAGCCGATACAAGCAGCTATCTTGCTCTCTATTGCCACGCAAGCCTCAACACTCATTGGATATGACTGTGGAGGTTCAACCTTGAATATTACCACGTATTCAACTATTGACACTCTTAACTGCGAGCCAGAAGACATCGCACCAGCTGAAAATTTAGAAAGAATTCAGCTCCTGCAGCTAGCTGAATTCTCGCAAGCTCGTGTCTTGCAATGCCATATCGGAATAGATAGAACCATATACTATTGTGGCATGCATTCACATAATTCGGTAGTGTGACGTCGGTCGCACCTCCGACGTTAGCTTTAAGACTACATGTAAAATTAGATACATAAGAGCGAGCGTTCCCCTTTAAAGATTCCAAACCTCCTAAAAATCCTTCATAACAATGAATCCTTAACACCACGTACATCTGATTGAAATCCATCAACATAACCTAAAATCCAAAATCTGTCAAAATCCTAAAATAGCCAAAAATGGCCCAAACTCGAAGATTGAAATATCATTGGACTCGTGAGCGAAAATCATGAAACTAACCTAAAAATTTGTAGGTTAGGTTCTCAATTCGCGTTTGTTTAGACTTTACCAAAATTTCGATTTTTGGTAATTTTCAAAAGTACTTAGAATATTTTCAAACATATGATCGGTCGACAAATGATGTCAACTAATCATATGACATACAAAATTTAAATCGAAACGCCTTGCAAGAGCAAGCGTTCGAAAATATTCTAAGTCCCAATTTATTTAAATAAATAAATAGGTACGCCAATGGTTACCACTTAATTTTCGAGTCCTGCACCACTGGGAACGAAAACTGCTGACTCTAGTGCGGCGGCCATCGCGCTGTTTACGACGAAGACCGGCACAAAGAGGACACGGTCCCCTTTTGCGAAGTCAGCATTTTTCGGACGAACGTTGTTCGTCGACGAACGTTCGATTCTCCCCAGTCCTCTCCGGGGACCCGAGTGGGTCAGTCGAGTTTTCGTCAATCTTCCAAGTCCAGACTATTTAGACATAGTCTTTCCAAATCCAGATTGTTTAGACACAATCTTCCCAAATCCATACTGTTTAGACACAGTCCCTAATACCATTCAGTAATATCGTATTCTTATTCGTTTAATTCAAATATTACTTCGTTTATTCAATTAAACATTTTTATTGCGTTTCATACTTCGTACTTAGTACGTATTTCGATTTCGTTAATAATAAGCATCTTTACCTTTGTATTCTTTTACGTTTATAATATACTTTGTTTTACCAGAGTCAATCTAAATCCCAATTATTATTTCCTTGCTCCTAACTTCGTAGTTTGAAGTGACACGTTGTTAGTTAGAGATAGAGTTCTCACTGGAAAGTTCGCGAATAGTATTCCTTATTCAATTTCCTGTTACGTGTTCGCGTACGTGCGTGATAGTGATAGACTTGCTCGCATAGCAAGCTCCGCAGCATCCACGTCCGTTTTCTTGAATCAAAATATCGTCAACCACGCGGACGATATTCGCGAGATAAATTCACGGGATCGCACAGCGTCCACGCCCGTTTTCGCTAGTTAAAATATCGCCAATCACGCGGACGATATTCGTGAGTTAGATTCACGGTATCGTACAGCGTCCACGCCCGTTTCCTCAACGAGCGCATCCGTCTACAATACCGTAGCAGCCAGCTGTCAATCATTGGAGGTCGTTCCTGTCAAATATTGACGTGACAGAGTTTGGCGCAGTCGTCAATCCTTGAAGGTCGTTTCCAGCCATTTGGATCAACGCCTGTCAAGCAGAGCGGACCGTATTCAAGGCCATCAGCGCAACCGTAGCTGTTCATCCGTTGCGAATTCATTTCTCGTGTCAATCGACAAACAAGCGAAGCGTAAAAGTAAGTGGAACATATTACCGCGTATGTTTCAGGGTCGCGTGCATCATTCATCTGTGTAAGACTGCATGCAGGTGTCGGCATCGGGTCCTAGTCTGTTGATAAAAAGACCAACACTTTTATTAAATGTCAGTCAGTGGAAGAGTAGAGTAGCCGGGCCGCGGTATTCTCTTCTCTTGCTCTTATAGCCCCGCCAGGACGTGACAAATTTGGCGCAGTCGGTAGGACACTCGTTGGTCACCGATGTTAGAGACACCGTCAACACTTTTGTAGGATACGTCATGTGTCCTACCTCTGCCAAAATTTGTTGTGACAAATTTGGCGCAGTCGGTAGGACAGTCGTTGGTCACCGATGTTAGAAGCACGGCATCGAGGAATAAAAATAGAATCAGTGTTAGCACGCGAACCCCTGCGCGTTCCATCATTGTTTGACAATTTAACGCAGTAGACTTAGAGTCCGTGAAAGCATAGTGTCAGTTAAAAGTGCGACGGGCAGTGAAGGAAATGCCCTTTCGCCCACGTTACATACTCAAATTATTTTTCGCGATGTTCGTACTCAGTACAAATTCATCGAGAGTTTTAGTGAACGTTAAAGTGCGACGGGCGGTTTAGAAAACGCCCCTTCGCCCACGTTATATAGTCGGATTATTTTTCGCGAATTTCATACTTAGAAATTTTCAAGCGACGCAATCATGGAAACGCGTAGCGAGGCTAGAAAGAAGGTTCCTCCTACGGAAGAGGAATTAATTGAATTCCAGAAAGATTTAGCTCGTAGAGAAGCAGCTCTCATTAATCAAACCGCCGCGTTGACTCAACTCAAATTGCAATACGAAACAGAAACGCGTGAGCAAAGAGAAACGTACGAGGATATACGCCGCGAGATAGCAGAAATCCGATCGGCCAGAGATTCTCAATCAATTCCAGCTAGCCCAGTCGTTGCGCCCCGCGAACCCATAATGCACGATTCTTCGAATTTCACCGTTAAACAAGCGGTTGAACTTGTGCCTACCTTTGACGGCACCTCCATAACCGTGCTACAATTCGTTCGCGCGTGCAAGCGAGCCTTGGAAGCTGTTCCAGCCACAGCTGAGCGTACCCTCACTAGATTAGTATGCAATAAGCTTAGAGGACAGGCATACGCCGCGATTGAAGACGTAAATATTAACACAATCTCTGAATTGTGCAACCGCCTGAAAGATGTACTAGGCCCATATAAATTCATCGATCAGTATCGCGGAGAATTAGCTTCGATACACCAGGGACAGTCCGAGCACGTGTTGAATTATATTACGCGAGTAAAGGACCTTAGAACGGCGATCATAGATTCAGGCCGCGGGGTCCCCAATCTAGACGAGATTGATAAATTCACAATTGATTGTTTCATGCGTGGTCTTATCCCAGCGCTTCGAGCCGAGGTCAGGCTCTGCGCGTCACTCGAATTACAGAAAATATTCGACGAAGCAGTAACCGCGTACAAACAGTACGAGCTTGACCGTGTTCGTTATCGTGACGACGGACGCCGCGTTGCATTCTCCGACTCTCGTAATCGCACACCAGAGCGATCAAGCAACTCTTATTATGATAGGAATGCGCCTGAGCAGCGCAACAGATCTTCGGAAAGGAAAGATCAACGACCTTCCTTTTCACCTCGTGAATCCTGGCGAGACAGGAAACCCGATAACAGAGACGCGTATCGCTCTCCTCCCCCGCGACGTCACGAACCGTCGCAATCAAATCAGCGCGAAACGTATAAACGCGAAGATCGCGCTTCCCAGTCCCCAGGTCGCGATCGCTTTCCTACGGAGAATCAGAAGTATTGTAAATATTGTAAGCGCACGGGACATGACATACACGAATGTCGCCGCCGCGAATATTACAGTAGAAATGAGTCGGGAAACGAATCAAGCCTCCCGACAAACGCGACCAAAGGACGGGAGGCATCCCAAGAGAATCGCCAAAAGGCAACACAGCTGGCCGTCATCAGCGACGACCAGCAGTAGATGAAATTCGAGTAGATAGGAGAGATAACCCGGACGGTCAGCAGAATGAACGACCATCCGCGAAATTAGTCTCGGCAATAAATCTCGCGCCGGACTCCCCTATCCCTCGAATAAAAGCAAGATCGTCACTCTTCTCAAAAGAGTGTGAGTTCCTCTTGGACACCGGGTCCGAGGTCAACTTAATCCGAGCGTCTGGTATCAAATCTGACGTTCATCTAAAAACTGACAGCGTCATACACGTCCATGGCGTGACAGAAGGAGAAATTGCGACCCTCGGTTATATCAATGCGGAGCTAGCAGATTCCATTAAAGTCACGCTACACGTTCTGCCTGACAGTTTTCCAATTAATATAGATGGTATCTTAGGCTCCCCCTTCTTCAGAGAGGGAGCAGAGATATCATTTGCGAAGGAATGCGTAGAGTATAAAACCCTACGTATTCCCTTTTCGAATCCTCGGGAATATTCCATCGAAAGCCGTACCGCCGCCTGCATAGCCGTCAACGTAAAGGGCCCAAGCGAAGGGTATGTGCGAAAAATAGATGTAAAACCCGATGTGTTCTTAGGTGATTGTTTAGTCACCAACCGTAACGGAAAGGCATACCTGCGATGCTTTAACGCATCGTCCGAAGTGGCGTCCTTCTCCCTGCCTACGTTGGAGGTGGAAGAGATCGAGGTTCCCTTTTCGAATATTCAAGCCGAAGTCAATTCGGACGTATTCAATGCTCGTGCGTGCCGCGCGCACGAGACGATCGTTAACGATCAACTCGCGTCTTCTATTAATTCCGGTAACCATTCCGACGATTCCGGTAGCCATCCCGATTCTTTAGATAATTCCGGTAACCATTCCGACGATTCCGGTAGCCATCCCGATTCTTTAAATAATTCCGGTAACCATCCCGACGATTCCGGTAGCCATCCCGATTCTTTAAATAATTCCGGTAACCATCCCGACGATTCCGGTAGCCATCCCGATACTTTAAAGAATTCCGGTAACCATCCCGACGATTTATATTCAAAGTCCTGTGTGGAAAGAAACATCAGCGCCTTCGCCTCAGATGAACTTTTAGAATGTTCATATGAGAACAATTTAGAAAACATTTCTATTCCTAAAGTTAATTCAAAAGGAGTTTATGTTTTGCCACAAACTCCTATCTTCAAATCCTCGCCGGAACAAGACCTCTTGCAGCTTCAACGATCAGGTATCCGTGCGACCGAAAACAAAGTCCATGCGTCTGGCAAATACAATTCCGCGAGATTCGCGTCAGCAAGAAAAAGAAATAAAGCCGATACATTATACTCGCCCGAGACAACTAAGTCTGATTATAAGCTTTCGTTATGTATCTTGCGAAACGAATTCAATCTTCCTAGCGTTAACAGAGTCTCCAATATCGTTACGCCAACGATAAACTATCGCAGCGACCCAAGAGCGAAATTTAAAACCTCTGGTCAGCATCACCCCACTCCACAGCAGGAAGACGATATCCCTGCGACGCAACGAGATCTTCAAGGAGAAACCGTCACCCCTGAAGATCATCAGTCTCTCGACAACGCTATAACAGCAACCATGCAGCCGATACAAGCAGCCATCTTGCTCTCTATTGCCACGCAAGCCTCAACACTCATTGGATATGACTGTGGAGGTTCAACCTTGAATATTACCACGTATTCAACTATTGACACTCTTAACTGCGAGCCAGAAGACATCGCACCAGCTGAAAATTTAGAAAGAATTCAGCTCCTGCAGCTAGCTGAATTCTCGCAAGCTCGTGTCTTGCAATGCCATATCGGAATAGACAGAACCATATACTATTGTGGCATGCACTCACATAATTCGGTAGTATCCAATGGTCGACAAGACTATATATTACCGATCTCCAGCGAAACCTGTTCGAGCCTACACACGACGGGGACAATATTCATCACCCCAGCCGCTCAGATCACAGGTATTCAGCCGAACTCGACCTCCTCTCACGGCCTCACGTTAGCAGGAGTTATTCAGAACGATGGTAGCTGCGCTGGAACCACGTATAGTGATCCGTTTGGGACTTGGACCGATGTCGTGGTACAAGCTTTAGTCCGAATCACGATCCGCGACTACATCGCTCCAATCAGATTGTCAACCGGACAGATTCATCTACAAACTGGGCAAACCTGCCCCCTTCAAAAAGGAAGCTGCTTAGACGCACAAGATGGCCATACGTTCTGGGAAACCACGCCGACGGACTCGTGCAAATTCAATAATTATGATGTCTTGTACGAAGGGATAGCCACTAAACTATCCTCCAAGGTGAATCCTTCTCCAACCCTGTATACCGTAGCATCGCAGGACACGACTTTTGCACTCACGGAGACAGGCAGATCTTCAGTTTGCGGATATGTCATAATCCGAACGGAACACCCCAAGCTGTTCATTCTGGAAGTTGGAAGTTCAGGAAAATTCAAGGAGAAAACACACACCTTGGTCAACAATCTGGACATCTTCACGTATGTCAACAGCAAATTTGTTTACGTGGAGAAGCACCTCCGGAAACAATTTTCTCAACTCTACAAAGATGTAATCCGTCAGAAGTGTGAGCTAGAGCGTCAGATTCTCCAGAACGCCCTCACATTATTACATTCAGCACCCGAAGAAGTTGCCACTGCCATCATGAAGGATGTCGGATTTATCGCAGTTCCAGCAGGAGAGGTAGTGCACATAATAAAGTGCATACCAGTCACGGTCCAAGTGAGGAAAACCGAACGGTGTTATGATGAGCTACCCATCACATATCGGAACACATCAAAATTCCTGAAGCCAAGGGACCACATCATTTCAAATGCGGGGACAGAAAAGCCATGCAATGAGCTACTTCCCCCATATTATAGACTGCACGGAACATGGTATCGCCTAACACCGTCATTGATGGAGGCCATCACTCCTTCGGAGCTTCACCCCCTCGCCAAGTCAACCTGGAAATACATAGATCCGAAGAACTTGGCAACGGGAGGCATTTATTCACAAGACGACCTGGACAAACTACAGGATCATATAATGTTTCCTGTAGAGAAGGTAGCAGTCATAAATTCAATCGCACAGGGTGCGACGGGAAGACAGTTTGCAGCAGGAAACATCAATATGTTCAACCTGCTCGATGAAAACTCCCTACAGCAGATAGCGGAGTCTACAGCACAGAAATTATGGTCCGGATTCACTACATTCGGATCAATAAGTGCTGGAATAATCGGAGTGTATGTAGCGATCCGCACGATCAAAACAATCATCAGTACGATCGTTAACGGCATCGCATTACACTCACTATACGGCTGGAGCCTGCATCTCGTTGTCGCCATCTGGAGTTCACTGACCCGGTTCTTTATATTCATGAAGCAGAGGGACAACAAGACTTCAGCGGCCATCGAGGACAAAGATAGTGATAGTGCCAGTGTCGGAGAATTCCGAACCCGTCCTCCCTTGACGAAACGAACGTTAATTTGCGATTCCCTTGACCCAGTGTTGCGAGACAGGGATGACATTTCAGTGCATCCTGTCTACCGCCACCCAGAGGCAGAGATTCCACTGCGTGAAATCTCTTCTCTAAGGGGGGAGGTGTGACGTCGGTCGCACCTCCGACGTTAGCTTTAAGACTACATGTAAAATTAGATACATAAGAGCGAGCGTTCCCCTTTAAAGATTCCAAACCTCCTAAAAATCCTTCATAACAATGAATCCTTAACACCACGTACATCTGATTGAAATCCATCAACATAACCTAAAATCCAAAATCTGTCAAAATCCTAAAATAGCCAAAAATGGCCCAAACTCGAAGATTGAAATATCATTGGACTCGTGAGCGAAAATCATGAAACTAACCTAAAAATTTGTAGGTTAGGTTCTCAATTCGCGTTTGTTTAGACTTTACCAAAATTTCGATTTTTGGTAATTTTCAAAAGTACTTAGAATATTTTCAAACATATGATCGGTCGACAAATGATGTCAACTAATCATATGACATACAAAATTTAAATCGAAACGCCTTGCAAGAGCAAGCGTTCGAAAATATTCTAAGTCCCAATTTATTTAAATAAATAAATAGGTACGCCAATGGTTACCACTTAATTTTCGAGTCCTGCACCACTGGGAACGAAAACTGCTGACTCTAGTGCGGCGGCCATCGCGCTGTTTACGACGAAGACCGGCACAAAGAGGACACGGTCCCCTTTTGCGAAGTCAGCATTTTTCGGACGAACGTTGTTCGTCGACGAACGTTCGATTCTCCCCAGTCCTCTCCGGGGACCCGAGTGGGTCAGTCGAGTTTTCGTCAATCTTCCAAGTCCAGACTATTTAGACATAGTCTTTCCAAATCCAGATTGTTTAGACACAATCTTCCCAAATCCATACTGTTTAGACACAGTCCCTAATACCATTCAGTAATATCGTATTCTTATTCGTTTAATTCAAATATTACTTCGTTTATTCAATTAAACATTTTTATTGCGTTTCATACTTCGTACTTAGTACGTATTTCGATTTCGTTAATAATAAGCATCTTTACCTTTGTATTCTTTTACGTTTATAATATACTTTGTTTTACCAGAGTCAATCTAAATCCCAATTATTATTTCCTTGCTCCTAACTTCGTAGTTTGAAGTGACACGTTGTTAGTTAGAGATAGAGTTCTCACTGGAAAGTTCGCGAATAGTATTCCTTATTCAATTTCCTGTTACGTGTTCGCGTACGTGCGTGATAGTGATAGACTTGCTCGCATAGCAAGCTCCGCAGCATCCACGTCCGTTTTCTTGAATCAAAATATCGTCAACCACGCGGACGATATTCGCGAGATAAATTCACGGGATCGCACAGCGTCCACGCCCGTTTTCGCTAGTTAAAATATCGCCAATCACGCGGACGATATTCGTGAGTTAGATTCACGGTATCGTACAGCGTCCACGCCCGTTTCCTCAACGAGCGCATCCGTCTACAATACCGTAGCAGCCAGCTGTCAATCATTGGAGGTCGTTCCTGTCAAATATTGACGTGACAGAGTTTGGCGCAGTCGTCAATCCTTGAAGGTCGTTTCCAGCCATTTGGATCAACGCCTGTCAAGCAGAGCGGACCGTATTCAAGGCCATCAGCGCAACCGTAGCTGTTCATCCGTTGCGAATTCATTTCTCGTGTCAATCGACAAACAAGCGAAGCGTAAAAGTAAGTGGAACATATTACCGCGTATGTTTCAGGGTCGCGTGCATCATTCATCTGTGTAAGACTGCATGCAGGTGTCGGCATCGGGTCCTAGTCTGTTGATAAAAAGACCAACACTTTTATTAAATGTCAGTCAGTGGAAGAGTAGAGTAGCCGGGCCGCGGTATTCTCTTCTCTTGCTCTTATAGCCCCGCCAGGACGTGACAGTAGTATCCAATGGTCGACAAGACTATATATTACCGATCTCCAGCGAAACCTGTTCGAGCCTACACACGACGGGGACAATATTCATCACCCCAGCCGCCCAGATCACAGGTATTCAGCCGAACTCGACCTTGTGACGTCGGTCGCACCTCCGACGTTAGCTTTAAGACTACATGTAAAATTAGATACATAAGAGCGAGCGTTCCCCTTTAAAGATTCCAAACCTCCTAAAAATCCTTCATAACAATGAATCCTTAACACCACGTACATCTGATTGAAATCCATCAACATAACCTAAAATCCAAAATCTGTCAAAATCCTAAAATAGCCAAAAATGGCCCAAACTCGAAGATTGAAATATCATTGGACTCGTGAGCGAAAATCATGAAACTAACCTAAAAATTTGTAGGTTAGGTTCTCAATTCGCGTTTGTTTAGACTTTACCAAAATTTCGATTTTTGGTAATTTTCAAAAGTACTTAGAATATTTTCAAACATATGATCGGTCGACAAATGATGTCAACTAATCATATGACATATAAAATTTACATCGAAACGCCTTGCAAGAGCAAGCGCTCGAAAATATTCTAAGTCCCAATTTATTTAAATAAATAAATAGGTACGCCAATGGTTACCACTTAATTTTCGAGTCCTGCACCACTGGGAACGAAAACTGCTGACTCTAGTGCGGCGGCCATCGCGCTGTTTACGACGAAGACCGGCACAAAGAGGACACGGTCCCCTTTTGCGAAGTCAGCATTTTTCGGACGAACGTTATTCGTCGACGAACGTTCGATTCTCCCCAGTCCTCTCCGGGGACCCGAGTGGGTCAGTCGAGTTTTCGTCAATCTTCCAAGTCCAGACTATTTAGACATAGTCTTTCCAAATCCAGATTGTTTAGACACAATCTTCCCAAATCCATACTGTTTAGACACAGTCCCTAATACCATTCAGTAATATCGTATTCTTATTCGTTTAATTCAAATATTACTTCGTTTATTCAATTAAACATTTTTATTGCGTTTCATACTTCGTACTTAGTACGTATTTCGATTTCGTTAATAATAAGCATCTTTACCTTTGTATTCTTTTACGTTTATAATATACTTTGTTTTACCAGAGTCAATCTAAATCCCAATTATTATTTCCTTGCTCCTAACTTCGTAGTTTGAAGTGACACGTTGTTAGTTAGAGATAGAGTTCTCACTGGAAAGTTCGCGAATAGTATTCCTTATTCAATTTCCTGTTACGTGTTCGCGTACGTGCGTGATAGTGATAGACTTGCTCGCATAGCAAGCTCCGCAGCATCCACGCCCGTTTTCGCTAGTTAAAATATCGTCAATCACGCGGACGATATTCGTGAGTTAGATTCACGGTATCGTACAGCGTCCACGCCCGTTTCCTCAACGAGCGCATCCGTCTACAATACCGTAGCAGCCAGCTGTCAATCATTGGAGGTCGTTCCTGTCAAATATTGACGTGACAGAGTTTGGCGCAGTCGTCAATCCTTGAAGGTCGTTTCCAGCCATTTGGATCAACGCCTGTCAAGCAGAGCGGACCGTATTCAAGGCCATCAGCGCAACCGTAGCTGTTCATCCGTTGCGAATTCATTTCTCGTGTCAATCGACAAACAAGCGAAGCGTAAAAGTAAGTGGAACATATTACCGCGTATGTTTCAGGGTCGCGTGCATCATTCATCTGTGTAAGACTGCATGCAGGTGTCGGCATCGGGTCCTAGTCTGTTGATAAAAAGACCAACACTTTTATTAAATGTCAGTCAGTGGAAGAGTAGAGTAGCCGGGCCGCGGTATTCTCTTCTCTTGCTCTTATAGCCCCGCCAGGACGTGACAAATTTGGCGCAGTCGGTAGGACACTCGTTGGTCACCGATGTTAGAGACACCGTCAACACTTTTGTAGGATACGTCATGTGTCCTACCTCTGCCAAAATTTGTTGTGACAAATTTGGCGCAGTCGGTAGGACAGTCGTTGGTCACCGATGTTAGAAGCACGGCATCGAGGAATAAAAATAGAATCAGTGTTAGCACGCGAACCCCTGCGCGTTCCATCATTGTTTGACAATTTAACGCAGTAGACTTAGAGTCCGTGAAAGCATAGTGTCAGTTAAAAGTGCGACGGGCAGTGAAGGAAATGCCCTTTCGCCCACGTTACATACTCAAATTGTTTTTCGCGATGTTCGTACTCAGTACAAATTCATCGAGAGTTTTAGTGAACGTTAAAGTGCGACGGGCGGTTTAGAAAACGCCCCTTCGCCCACGTTATATAGTCGGATTATTTTTCGCGAATTTCATACTTAGAAATTTTCAAGCGACGCAATCATGGAAACGCGTAGCGAGGCTAGAAAGAAGGTTCCTCCTACGGAAGAGGAATTAATTGAATTCCAGAAAGATTTAGCTCGTAGAGAAGCAGCTCTCATTAATCAAACCGCCGCGTTGACTCAACTCAAATTGCAATACGAAACAGAAACGCGTGAGCAAAGAGAAACGTACGAGGATATACGCCGCGAGATAGCAGAAATCCGATCGGCCAGAGATTCTCAATCAATTCCAGCTAGCCCAGTCGTTGCGCCCCGCGAACCCATAATGCACGATTCTTCGAATTTCACCGTTAAACAAGCGGTTGAACTTGTGCCTACCTTTGACGGCACCTCCATAACCGTGCTACAATTCGTTCGCGCGTGCAAGCGAGCCTTGGAAGCTGTTCCAGCCACAGCTGAGCGTACCCTCACTAGATTAGTATGCAATAAGCTTAGAGGACAGGCATACGCCGCGATTGAAGACGTAAATATTAACACAATCTCTGAATTGTGCAACCGCCTGAAAGATGTACTAGGCCCATATAAATTCATCGATCAGTATCGCGGAGAATTAGCTTCGATACACCAGGGACAGTCCGAGCACGTGTTGAATTATATTACGCGAGTAAAGGACCTTAGAACGGCGATCATAGATTCAGGCCGCGGGGTCCCCAATCTAGACGAGATTGATAAATTCACAATTGATTGTTTCATGCGTGGTCTTATCCCAGCGCTTCGAGCCGAGGTCAGGCTCTGCGCGTCACTCGAATTACAGAAAATATTCGACGAAGCAGTAACCGCGTACAAACAGTACGAGCTTGACCGTGTTCGTTATCGTGACGACGGACGCCGCGTTGCATTCTCCGACTCTCGTAATCGCACACCAGAGCGATCAAGCAACTCTTATTATGATAGGAATGCGCCTGAGCAGCGCAACAGATCTTCGGAAAGGAAAGATCAACGACCTTCCTTTTCACCTCGTGAATCCTGGCGAGACAGGAAACCCGATAACAGAGACGCGTATCGCTCTCCTCCCCCGCGACGTCACGAACCGTCGCAATCAAATCAGCGCGAAACGTATAAACGCGAAGATCGCGCTTCCCAGTCCCCAGGTCGCGATCGCTTTCCTACGGAGAATCAGAAGTATTGTAAATATTGTAAGCGCACGGGACATGACATACACGAATGTCGCCGCCGCGAATATTACAGTAGAAATGAGTCGGGAAACGAATCAAGCCTCCCGACAAACGCGACCAAAGGACGGGAGGCATCCCAAGAGAATCGCCAAAAGGCAACACAGCTGGCCGTCATCAGCGACGACCAGCAGTAGATGAAATTCGAGTAGATAGGAGAGATAACCCGGACGGTCAGCAGAATGAACGACCATCCGCGAAATTAGTCTCGGCAATAAATCTCGCGCCGGACTCCCCTATCCCTCGAATAAAAGCAAGATCGTCACTCTTCTCAAAAGAGTGTGAGTTCCTCTTGGACACCGGGTCCGAGGTCAACTTAATCCGAGCGTCTGGTATCAAATCTGACGTTCATCTAAAAACTGACAGCGTCATACACGTCCATGGCGTGACAGAAGGAGAAATTGCGACCCTCGGTTATATCAATGCGGAGCTAGCAGATTCCATTAAAGTCACGCTACACGTTCTGCCTGACAGTTTTCCAATTAATATAGATGGTATCTTAGGCTCCCCCTTCTTCAGAGAGGGAGCAGAGATATCATTTGCGAAGGAATGCGTAGAGTATAAAACCCTACGTATTCCCTTTTCGAATCCTCGGGAATATTCCATCGAAAGCCGTACCGCCGCCTGCATAGCCGTCAACGTAAAGGGCCCAAGCGAAGGGTATGTGCGAAAAATAGATGTAAAACCCGATGTGTTCTTAGGTGATTGTTTAGTCACCAACCGTAACGGAAAGGCATACCTGCGATGCTTTAACGCATCGTCCGAAGTGGCGTCCTTCTCCCTGCCTACGTTGGAGGTGGAAGAGATCGAGGTTCCCTTTTCGAATATTCAAGCCGAAGTCAATTCGGACGTATTCAATGCTCGTGCGTGCCGCGCGCACGAGACGATCGTTAACGATCAACTCGCGTCTTCTATTAATTCCGGTAACCATTCCGACGATTCCGGTAGCCATCCCGATTCTTTAGATAATTCCGGTAACCATTCCGACGATTCCGGTAGCCATCCCGATTCTTTAAATAATTCCGGTAACCATCCCGACGATTCCGGTAGCCATCCCGATTCTTTAAATAATTCCGGTAACCATCCCGACGATTCCGGTAGCCATCCCGATACTTTAAAGAATTCCGGTAACCATCCCGACGATTTATATTCAAAGTCCTGTGTGGAAAGAAACATCAGCGCCTTCGCCTCAGATGAACTTTTAGAATGTTCATATGAGAACAATTTAGAAAACATTTCTATTCCTAAAGTTAATTCAAAAGGAGTTTATGTTTTGCCACAAACTCCTATCTTCAAATCCTCGCCGGAACAAGACCTCTTGCAGCTTCAACGATCAGGTATCCGTGCGACCGAAAACAAAGTCCATGCGTCTGGCAAATACAATTCCGCGAGATTCGCGTCAGCAAGAAAAAGAAATAAAGCCGATACATTATACTCGCCCGAGACAACTAAGTCTGATTATAAGCTTTCGTTATGTATCTTGCGAAACGAATTCAATCTTCCTAGCGTTAACAGAGTCTCCAATATCGTTACGCCAACGATAAACTATCGCAGCGACCCAAGAGCGAAATTTAAAACCTCTGGTCAGCATCACCCCACTCCACAGCAGGAAGACGATATCCCTGCGACGCAACGAGATCTTCAAGGAGAAACCGTCACCCCTGAAGATCATCAGTCTCTCGACAACGCTATAACAGCAACCATGCAGCCGATACAAGCAGCCATCTTGCTCTCTATTGCCACGCAAGCCTCAACACTCATTGGATATGACTGTGGAGGTTCAACCTTGAATATTACCACGTATTCAACTATTGACACTCTTAACTGCGAGCCAGAAGACATCGCACCAGCTGAAAATTTAGAAAGAATTCAGCTCCTGCAGCTAGCTGAATTCTCGCAAGCTCGTGTCTTGCAATGCCATATCGGAATAGACAGAACCATATACTATTGTGGCATGCACTCACATAATTCGGTAGTATCCAATGGTCGACAAGACTATATATTACCGATCTCCAGCGAAACCTGTTCGAGCCTACACACGACGGGGACAATATTCATCACCCCAGCCGCTCAGATCACAGGTATTCAGCCGAACTCGACCTCCTCTCACGGCCTCACGTTAGCAGGAGTTATTCAGAACGATGGTAGCTGCGCTGGAACCACGTATAGTGATCCGTTTGGGACTTGGACCGATGTCGTGGTACAAGCTTTAGTCCGAATCACGATCCGCGACTACATCGCTCCAATCAGATTGTCAACCGGACAGATTCATCTACAAACTGGGCAAACCTGCCCCCTTCAAAAAGGAAGCTGCTTAGACGCACAAGATGGCCATACGTTCTGGGAAACCACGCCGACGGACTCGTGCAAATTCAATAATTATGATGTCTTGTACGAAGGGATAGCCACTAAACTATCCTCCAAGGTGAATCCTTCTCCAACCCTGTATACCGTAGCATCGCAGGACACGACTTTTGCACTCACGGAGACAGGCAGATCTTCAGTTTGCGGATATGTCATAATCCGAACGGAACACCCCAAGCTGTTCATTCTGGAAGTTGGAAGTTCAGGAAAATTCAAGGAGAAAACACACACCTTGGTCAACAATCTGGACATCTTCACGTATGTCAACAGCAAATTTGTTTACGTGGAGAAGCACCTCCGGAAACAATTTTCTCAACTCTACAAAGATGTAATCCGTCAGAAGTGTGAGCTAGAGCGTCAGATTCTCCAGAACGCCCTCACATTATTACATTCAGCACCCGAAGAAGTTGCCACTGCCATCATGAAGGATGTCGGATTTATCGCAGTTCCAGCAGGAGAGGTAGTGCACATAATAAAGTGCATACCAGTCACGGTCCAAGTGAGGAAAACCGAACGGTGTTATGATGAGCTACCCATCACATATCGGAACACATCAAAATTCCTGAAGCCAAGGGACCACATCATTTCAAATGCGGGGACAGAAAAGCCATGCAATGAGCTACTTCCCCCATATTATAGACTGCACGGAACATGGTATCGCCTAACACCGTCATTGATGGAGGCCATCACTCCTTCGGAGCTTCACCCCCTCGCCAAGTCAACCTGGAAATACATAGATCCGAAGAACTTGGCAACGGGAGGCATTTATTCACAAGACGACCTGGACAAACTACAGGATCATATAATGTTTCCTGTAGAGAAGGTAGCAGTCATAAATTCAATCGCACAGGGTGCGACGGGAAGACAGTTTGCAGCAGGAAACATCAATATGTTCAACCTGCTCGATGAAAACTCCCTACAGCAGATAGCGGAGTCTACAGCACAGAAATTATGGTCCGGATTCACTACATTCGGATCAATAAGTGCTGGAATAATCGGAGTGTATGTAGCGATCCGCACGATCAAAACAATCATCAGTACGATCGTTAACGGCATCGCATTACACTCACTATACGGCTGGAGCCTGCATCTCGTTGTCGCCATCTGGAGTTCACTGACCCGGTTCTTTATATTCATGAAGCAGAGGGACAACAAGACTTCAGCGGCCATCGAGGACAAAGATAGTGATAGTGCCAGTGTCGGAGAATTCCGAACCCGTCCTCCCTTGACGAAACGAACGTTAATTTGCGATTCCCTTGACCCAGTGTTGCGAGACAGGGATGACATTTCAGTGCATCCTGTCTACCGCCACCCAGAGGCAGAGATTCCACTGCGTGAAATCTCTTCTCTAAGGGGGGAGGTGTGACGTCGGTCGCACCTCCGACGTTAGCTTTAAGACTACATGTAAAATTAGATACATAAGAGCGAGCGTTCCCCTTTAAAGATTCCAAACCTCCTAAAAATCCTTCATAACAATGAATCCTTAACACCACGTACATCTGATTGAAATCCATCAACATAACCTAAAATCCAAAATCTGTCAAAATCCTAAAATAGCCAAAAATGGCCCAAACTCGAAGATTGAAATATCATTGGACTCGTGAGCGAAAATCATGAAACTAACCTAAAAATTTGTAGGTTAGGTTCTCAATTCGCGTTTGTTTAGACTTTACCAAAATTTCGATTTTTGGTAATTTTCAAAAGTACTTAGAATATTTTCAAACATATGATCGGTCGACAAATGATGTCAACTAATCATATGACATATAAAATTTACATCGAAACGCCTTGCAAGAGCAAGCGCTCGAAAATATTCTAAGTCCCAATTTATTTAAATAAATAAATAGGTACGCCAATGGTTACCACTTAATTTTCGAGTCCTGCACCACTGGGAACGAAAACTGCTGACTCTAGTGCGGCGGCCATCGCGCTGTTTACGACGAAGACCGGCACAAAGAGGACACGGTCCCCTTTTGCGAAGTCAGCATTTTTCGGACGAACGTTATTCGTCGACGAACGTTCGATTCTCCCCAGTCCTCTCCGGGGACCCGAGTGGGTCAGTCGAGTTTTCGTCAATCTTCCAAGTCCAGACTATTTAGACATAGTCTTTCCAAATCCAGATTGTTTAGACACAATCTTCCCAAATCCATACTGTTTAGACACAGTCCCTAATACCATTCAGTAATATCGTATTCTTATTCGTTTAATTCAAATATTACTTCGTTTATTCAATTAAACATTTTTATTGCGTTTCATACTTCGTACTTAGTACGTATTTCGATTTCGTTAATAATAAGCATCTTTACCTTTGTATTCTTTTACGTTTATAATATACTTTGTTTTACCAGAGTCAATCTAAATCCCAATTATTATTTCCTTGCTCCTAACTTCGTAGTTTGAAGTGACACGTTGTTAGTTAGAGATAGAGTTCTCACTGGAAAGTTCGCGAATAGTATTCCTTATTCAATTTCCTGTTACGTGTTCGCGTACGTGCGTGATAGTGATAGACTTGCTCGCATAGCAAGCTCCGCAGCATCCACGCCCGTTTTCGCTAGTTAAAATATCGTCAATCACGCGGACGATATTCGTGAGTTAGATTCACGGTATCGTACAGCGTCCACGCCCGTTTCCTCAACGAGCGCATCCGTCTACAATACCGTAGCAGCCAGCTGTCAATCATTGGAGGTCGTTCCTGTCAAATATTGACGTGACAGAGTTTGGCGCAGTCG